>NC_133023.1:105779877-106079877 GCF_048564905.1 Vicugna pacos | reverse complement strand
TCAAGAGGTTCCTGTCACTGAACCTATTCCCTTTTGTTTAGGCCCTTTGAGAGACACACACCCTTTTCTCATTAGTTTCTCTGCCCCGTCCATTTATTAGGCTGAGACTTCTTAGAGAAGTATCACGCTAGAACTTCTTTCTCCTAAAAGGGGGAAACCATTCTAGAAATTGACAGTGGTCATCAAAGTAACCCACCGGGTGAATTAAATGACCCTTTGGCATCTTTTATTTTTCCATCTCTGTTGATGTTAGAGCAGATTCTGGAAACACTCACTGATCATTTATCCCTGTTGAATCAGCTACCACTTTTTTATGAGCAAAATCTCCAACTGATGTTGGCAAAATTTGCAGCACACTTCCCAACAAAATGAAAATAGACCCTTCAAAACTTCTTCCCAGAATTAACCAATACCTTATAAGAAACCCTTCAAAGCATAAAGCCTGTAATAGAAGATTATAAGGCTCGAGGTCTCATTATCCCTTGTACTGGCCCTTGTAATACTTCCATTTTACCAATGAGGAAACCTCAGGGCTGAGACTGGAGTTTTGTCCAGGACCTCTGAGCAATGAGTAACACTGTTATTCCTCTACATCCTGTTGTTCCTAACCCTCCTATGTTACTAACATCCATTCCCACCAAAAGTAAATTCTTTACTATAATTGATTTATGCAGTGTATTCCTTAGTGTTCCAGTTGATGAAGCTAGCCAATACCTTTTTGTCTTCACTTGGGAAGAAAAGCAATTCACCTGGATAGTAATACCTCAGGGTTTTACTGAGTCCTCTGCATTTCTCACAAATCCTGAAGGCTGATCTGAATGACATAAAGTTCCCTAGAGGTTCTATTGTGTTCAAATATGTGGATGATTTGTTTCTTTGTTCTCCTTCTCAAGCCTCCTCACAGGAAGGCAGCATTCTATTTGCTAATGCTTTTAACTTTAAAGGGACATAAGGCACCTAAGAAAAACTGCAGTTTGCCCAAACCCAGGTTTGATATTCAGGACATCTGATATCACAACAAGGGCTACATCTAGCTTCCCCAAACACAAAACTAAGCACCAACTGTGAGGTTTTCACAGGCTAGTTGGTTATTGCCAAAACTGAATTCCAAATTTCTCTCTTATGGCCAAATCTCTGGATGTTTCACTAAACAATAACAACCCTGACACAATTTTATTGGATGAACTGTATGGCACAGCTTTCAAAGCCTTACAATTTGATGAACCCATCTGCCCCCGGGCATCCCAATGATCAGATTCCTTTTTTCCCTTATTGTATATGAAAAGGAAGGGAATGCTCTTGGGGAACTCACCCCAAAACACAAGATGACCATTAACCCACAGGGTATTAGTAGCCAGCAACTAGACCCTGTGTCACAGGGATACCCCATTGCCTTAGAGTTCATCACCACCATTGCCCTTTTGGTTAAAGTCATTGAGAAATCATTTTGGGATCCCCTTTAAACATTTTTGTTACCTCATGAACCAGAAGCTCTTCTGAATTCTCATCATATTCAACATTCCTCAGCAAGGCACCTTACCTCCTATGAAGTCTTTCTGTTAACTGCTCCTCACACAATTCTTTTACATTGTAATAACCTTAACCCAACTTGTCTTCTCTCTTCCATCACTGACAAAGTCCCTCATGCCAGCTTAACCCTGACAGACCACCTCCTGACCCCTGGTAATGATCTACAGAAAATTCTTTTGGGTAATTTTGACTTCTCACGGTTCAGTAATGGTTTTTCTTTAAAAGGTGACAATGGCAAGTATTGTGCTGGGTATGCTATTGCAACGCCCTTCGATGTTGCTGAGGCAGCATCTTTACCTATGTCTACTTTGATCCAACAGGCTGAATTGTGTGCTCTTACATGGGCATGTACTTTAGCCAAGAACAAAACTGCCAATATTTGTACTGACAGTAGATATGCTTTCAGAGTAGCTCACGATTTGGAATACTGTGGAAGAAAAATGGCTTCCTTACTTCCAGTGGAAATAAAAATTTAAATGGCCCGTATATTCAGGAATTATTGAACATGATGATTTAACCTACCACTTTAGCTATTATTAAGATTCTGGGGCATTCTGAACTTGACTCTCTGGAAACTAAGAGAAATCACCTCACTGACAATTCTTCAAGGAATGCTGCCCTTCAAGGAACCAACAGCAGCCAAACCTCTGTCATGGTCCAAAGGGATATTTCCCCAAATGATAATTTAGAAAAACTGGCTAGAGAAGCCCAACAATTGGCATCAAAAAAGGAAAGACAAGATTGGAAGTTTAACAATTGTTGGTTTAATAAAAAAAAAAAAGGAAGTTGTGGTTTGGACCATATAACAATCCAGTCCTACTGGAGACTCAAAAATCCCCACTCCTCACCACTGTACATGGATTAAACCATTGGCCTAACAACAATGATAAGTCTTGAAGAACCAGTATGGGTGGGGAAACATCAATAAGGCCAGGAAAAGTGCCTACAACTCACTTGTCCCACTTGTTCTAAGTGCAACCCAGGGAATTCTGTTCATACTGCTCCTGGGCATTTTTAATTGCCTAATGGACAATTTCAAGTCCTACAAATGGATTTCATACAACTTCCTCCATCTGATGGATATAAATATGTTTTAGTCATGCTCTGTATGTTTTCACACTGGACTGAGGCCTTCCTTTGAAGACAAGCTACTCCACTCTCAGTGGCTTAACTTATTTTGGAAAAGATTACTCCTACCTAGGGAACTCCTCTTGAACTTCATAGTGATCAAGGAACCCATTTTACTGGCCAGGTGCTTTACAAGCTGTGCTGTTTGGCTGGTATTACACTTTCACTGTGCTTACCAGCTCAAGCCTCTGGTTTAGCTGAATGCACCAACAACATTATCAAAATTCAATTCTCAAAATTTGTAGAAGCCCTCTAAATACCTTTGCCAAAAGCACTGCCATTAGTCCTTCTAATTCGCAGATCCACCCTTTCTGGAACTCAAACTGTCACCTTTTGAGATAGTCACAGGACACCCAATGCACTTGGCTCCTGCTTCTTTTAAGTCACAACTGATAAAAGGAGAGATAATCCAAAATTGCAAAGGCCTAGTTGCTTCTATTAAAAATAAACATGTTTTGTTCAAGCAATCTTTTCACACTGTGCACTTGGGGGATGAAGACCTTAAACATTACATTTTGCAAACTGGAGGTTTCATCTATTAGAAGAATCACCTCCAGAAGAACTTTCTCCAACTTTGCTGGAAAGGCCCCTATCAAGTATTGCTAACCAACCCTTGTGCCACCAAACTGAAAGGGACAGACCCTTGAATTCACATGACACTCCTAAAGAAAGACCAGACCCTGACTGGGCCTGCACGTCATCTGGTGATTTCCCAGAACTGAAGCAGATGACATCTGATGAGACAGCTTTCCCAAGATATCCAGACCAGGCTCATTGGGAAGTCTGCTGCCAAACCTTTGATGATGGCATAAGGCTTTGGATGATCTCCAAATTGACCATTTGGCCGGAAGCTTTCCAAGAATTTGTTTTTGGTGAATTCACCAGGACCTGGCCATGACTTCTCTCAAATGAAAGACTATGAATAAATGACATCTTACAATTTGAAAAACACAAGTAGGTGAAAGATTTCTTTCCTTCCATGACTGTGTTATCCAGTGGAAAACTCAGAGTCCCATCAAAGAGCCCCTAGTCTATTCTCATTTGGGAAAGATCCTGATGAATCTGAAATTGTTAAAGATTATAGTTTCCTGCTTACAAAGAGATAACAAATCCACCCACTTTTTTTTAAAAAAATTAGCATTTGAATATAGAAATACTTTCTGAGTGGTTGCTTCTAGAAATATTTTTTTGGATTGAATGCCATTTTCAGTCTCAAAAATTTTTCTATCTTTCTTTTTATTGATGGGAGGAGTGAAATATGCTATTTCATTCAGATATCCTGGATGGAAGGAGTTTGTTATTTGAATCTACCAGTCTTCTCCAATAGAGACATTTATACCATTGACTATCCTATATTAAAGGCTCTGGTAATTTTTAGGTTTGAGTTCTGACAAAAAGAATATGTATTTTCTGACCTATCATACCAGAATCAAAAAGGACAGAGTAGGGAAATATTTGGGTTGTGTGTTTGAGTGTGTGTGTTTGTGAATACATGCATGCAAGGGTTGGGAGATAGGCAGAAAGTGAAATAAGGTGGCTTGGGAAACACTTGGCTTTTCTCTCAGATTCCCTACTCTGACCACCACATCCCTCACTGTTCCCTGGCCAAAATGCAAAGAAGATCAAGGCCCATGTTTGGATGATGTAGGGTCTGTAAGCCAAATGTACTTTACCAATAGCATCCCCCATTATTCCTGCTCAAGCCATGGACATAGATTCCTGTGGCTTTTATAATCATATTGTTTGTGTGAGCTGATACATAGCTGATAAATAACTGATATATCTGAAGCTAATATATCTGAACTGACACATAACTGAATTTATATAAAATAGCTCAGATGATTTTACATACTAGAATATGAAGATTTAAAACAAAATGTTAAAATATGGGGTCCCTTTTAAAATTATCTGGTACGTAATTACTTTTATCACATAGCTAAGAAAACTCAGTCTCTGTCTTAGTTATGTTAATAGACTTGCTTCCAACCACTACTCATACACAACTAAAAGGAACAAAACTCAATGCTTCAACCCTCATATATTTCAGTGTTTTACAAAGGCTGGAGTCCAAATGGTAAAATTTTCACCAAAGGCTTACTGCATCTATTTCATAGAAAACATCACTCTCTAAAGGGCCAGTTTGAATTTCTCTAATGTGGTTTTTTGGTTACACAAGTTTTCCACAAACACATCAAAAGTGGAAAAACATCTAATGGCACTCAATGGTATTTCCTCACCAGAATGGAAAAAAAAGAAATACACAATATTCATAATACCTTGAAAGTACATACAAATCATCAACATGGTAAAAATCCTAGTCTGATGACCCCCAGTACCTCAAGGGGCAAGTTATCTATGGTGAGCAGTGCCCTGATGTCAAAGAACAAAAAGAAAGCAGACAAACACCACGTAAACAAAAACTCTATTTCTTTAAAAATATGGTAGGTCATCAACCAAAATAATGTTTTTCAAGGTTTCATCATCTTGAAAAGAATACTGCTGTTATTGGCCTCTTCTAAAACAGTGTATAAATATTAAGCAAATAAGAAGGCACCGTTAGAATCTGATTAGTGTTCTGTGGTCTGCCCCTTTTTCAAATGTAGAGAAGGCAACATATAGTGTTGGTTGGTGAGTCACTGGAACATGCCTGGAACCCAGCCTGGATGCCAGCTGCTAACACTAAAGACATTCATAAGTAGAATGAATGTCAAGGCTACAGAGTTCTCCATTATATATTTGTGGAAAATTCATTCCAGGAGAAATTCATAAATCATACTAGAGACTATACTAAGACCAGCACTGTGTGGTAAGATATAAAGAGGGTTTGCTCTGTTCCCACTAACTAATAAGCCTTTTAGACCAAGCCTTCCAGCAGAGGACAGAGCGTTCTATGGGGATGCATCTCCTACTCCAAGAGAACAAAGTATTTGAAGGACTAGGACTGACAGCTCAGTCCTAGTTTTTATAGTTCATCTGCTACCGTATTTACTTGCAGATGTCATTATTTTCATAATATCACATATTTGATCATCAAAATATTAATCTATTATCAAATATTTCTTTCAGTATGAAATGGTCTAAGAACATTTTTATAAATTAAAATTCAGCACTGTTCGGTCAAAATGATTTCCTTGACACAGCACTTCAAAGGCTCCAGAGGGCCTGGTCTGGGTATATATGTTCATGATAAGGTTTTGCCAAACAGCCCATGTTTTATTTGGCATCTCAATCTTCCTACTTTAAAATTCACCGTCTCAATCATTTTTTGAAGGTGACATTCTGTGTTTCTTCTGTCACTTTTATATGACTATTATTGAGCCAGTTGTAGAAATAAAGCAACAGAAATCAGTCAAGTCCAAGCATATGCTAAAAGAAAAAAACTTTCTTGTGTCTTTGTTGCTTATGAAAGCACTGATGGCCTAAATGTTGGTTGTATAGATATGACATATGACTTTATTATTTTATTTTTTTGATGGGGGTAGATAATTAGGTTATCTATTTATTTATTTACTTAGGTTCATTTTCATATTCTTTTTTTAATTGAAGTATAGTCAGTTTACAATGTTGTGTCAATTTCTGGAGTACAGTATAATAGTTTTGTCATATATATATATACACACATATACACACACATATATACATTTTCACATTCTTTTTCGTTATAGGTTACTACAAGATATTGAATACAGTTCCCTGTGCTGTACACTATAAATTTCTTGTTTATTTATTTTGTATATAGTAGTTAGTATCTGAAAATTAGATTTTTTTAATGGAGGTACTGGGGATTGAACCCAGGACCTCATGAATGCTAAGCAGGCACTCTACCACTGAGCCATACCCTTCCCCCCTGAGATATGACTTTAAATTGGGCCTTCTTTTCCTTTTACATTCTGCAAATCAGTCCCCTTAGCTTCTAGTGGCAAGGTGGACACACAGCTAATCACACACTTGTATCCTAGAAATCACAAAGTGAGTTAGTTGAATAAGACAAGCTACTCTCTGAACTGAGGGAGACACAAGCTGAATGCAATTTGGATACCTCCTTCTTAGAGCTTTTGATTCTCTAGAAGAAGAGCTACATCAGTCCCTGTGATCTCAAGACAAAGTGAACAGTGTCACTAGGAAAGCAGAGAGGGAAGAGTTCTTCCAATCCAGGTGACAAGGCGGTAGGAAGGACTTCAGAGAGGAGGAGGAATGACCTGGTTCCTGAATGGGGAGGAGGGTTTAAGCACACAATGTATAGATGGAAAGGGCATTTTAGTCCCTGCAGAAAACAAGAACAAAGGCACAGTGAAAGAGGCTAGATGGCACTTACGTGGAATTGTGACTTTATTATCATTTCTGTTTTTCTTGTCCATCTCTGCACTAGGCAGTAAGTTTCTGATGGCAGGCCCAGAGCCGGACACTGAGAACACAGCCTCATGGAGTTGACAGTGTCATGGGGAATCCAGACCATAAACAAATAGTCCAAAGATAACTGTACATTTACAAATAGCAAAAAGCATGACGAAGTAAAAGGGCAGGGTGCCGTGGGAAGAGACCCCAGAATGGACCTAGGGGGGCATTATGAGCCAACCACGTGGCAACACGATAGAAGAGTAGTTCAAGTTGAGGACATAAGCACGTGCACAGGCTCTGTGTTACGAAAGAACTTTGAGAATTCCCAGAAGACAGTAGGCCAATATGCTGCTGGAGAAGGAGAGATAGTGAGTGTGGCACAAAATGAGATTGGAGGATTAGGTAGGCAGGAGAGCAGTATGGCTTACAAATCATACAAAAGGATGTTGGATTTTATTCCAAGAACCAGGGGAAAACACTGAAAGCTTTTGAGCGGAAGAACAAGACCATATTTCAACAAACAGCTTTGGAAGAGAAAGAAAAATACCGTATGATTTCATTCATATGTGGATCTTTAAAAAAAGAGAGAGAAAAGATAAAAGAAGACACTAATGAACTTACCTACAAAACAGAAATAGATTCACAGACATAGTAAACAAACTTAGGGTTACTGGGGGAGAAAGGGGTTTGGAGGGATAAATTGGGAATTCAAGATTTGCAAATGCTATTATATATAAAATAGATTAAAAAAGAAATTTCTTCTGTATAGCACAGAGAACTCTATTTAACATCTTATAGTAACCTATAATGAAAAAGAATATGAAGAGGAATATATGTATATATATATATATATGTACGACTGAAACATTATGCTGTACAGCAGAAATTGACACATTGTAACTGACTAGATGTAAATAAATAAATAAGAGGCAAAGAAAAAGGTATTATGTCAAAAGAGAACAGGAGCATGTCCCACTTCTTCCGATACCTAATATGCAGCCTGACATCTTCATTAAGCAATGATAAATGAATACCACGAAGAAAAAGTATATTATACTGTTAACTGTCTGAGTAGAACAAGCAGCTGCCAGCATATTTATCCAAAACCATTTTTCATAAATAGGCAAATACTGAGATAATTCATCCCAGATTTTTCTAAACTTTGATATTAATTAAACTTTTTTTCATTAGTGTCTAAACCCACAGTGATTTCAGGGTCGCTTCACTAAGTTTTGAGTACAAAACTTAGAGCTTTTCAAAAAAATACTAACAATGAAGTTGCTCTTATCAATCGTAAATCTAATAAGACAGTCTAAAGATTTTATGCTTTTAGAGGATCAAAGAAATTTGTCATGTAGCTGAAGATGGAATATGGGTTGGCTAAAGGTCATATAAACACAACAGAATCTAAAAGCCAGAATCCTGAGGCTGCATCCCTTCTTCTATCTTTTGTTTTATGTCTCCCGTTTTCAAGGACCAGACCCTGTACATACTAATAAGACAAATTAAATGGAAACCAAGAGGCTGGCTCCAAATCTAACCAGCACAGCAGCATGGGACTAGGCTCACGGGCTATTATTTCCTTGGATGCCAGTCTGCTGGAAAGCCCCAACTCCTCTCCTATCCACAACTCCAGGTGGCGGCATGTGCCTGTCTCTCAGGTGGGTGCTGAGAGCATGGATTTATCTGACTGTCTGTGGCCCCCAAGCTAGGAATTCCATCATGTTCAGACTGGGTCACATCTCCACCACCCAGCAAGGAGGCATGGACAGTTTTCATGGAACGGTTTGGGTCTTAATGGGTGTAGAACCACCTCACAAGGATGGAGGTTTAAAACGTACTGGCTTGAACTATTTACAATAGCCAAGACACGGAAGTAACCTAAATGTCTATTGACAGATGACTGGATAAAGAAGATATGGTATAAATATTACAATGAAATACTACTCAGCCATAAAAAAGAATGAAATAATGTCATTTGCAGCATCATGGATAGACCTAGAGATTATCATACTAAGTGAAGTAAGTCAGGCAGAGAAAGACAAATACCATATGATATCACTTATATGTGGAATCTGAAAATGATACAAATGAACTTATTTACAAAACAGAGACACACCCACAGACATAGAAGATAAACTTATGGTTACCAAAGAAGAAAGGAAGGGGAGGGATAAATTAGGAGTTTGGGATTAGCCAATACAAATTACTACATATAAAATAGATAAACAACAAGGTCCTACTGTATTGCACAGGGAACTATATTCAATAGCTTTTAATAACCTATAATGGAAAAGAATCTGAAAAAGAATACATATGTATAAATAAAACTGAATCACTATCCTGTACATCTGAAACTAACACAACACTGTATATCAACTATATGTGAATAAAACAATTTAAAAACAAAATACAGTAAAATCTTTTTATCTATTCTGCATATGCCTGTCAGTATCTACAAATTCTGAACTCCAGTCTGTCCCTTCCCACCACTGCCCTCTTGGTAACCACAAGTTTGTATTCTATGTCTATGAGTCTCTTTCTGTTTTGTATTTATGTTCTTTTTTTTTTAATTCCACATATGAGCGATCTCATATGATATTTTTCTTTCTCTTTCTGGCTTACTTCACTTAGAATGACATTCTCCAGGGACATCCATGTTGCTGCAAATGGCATTATGCTGTCAGATTTTATGGCTGAATAATATTCCATTGTATAAATATACCACCTCTTCTTTATCCAGTCATCTGTTGATGGACATTTAGGCTGTTTCCATGTCTTGGCTATTGTAAATAGTGCTGCTATGAACATTGGGGTGCAGGTTTCTTTTAGAAGCAGGGTTCCTTCTGGGTATATACCCAGGAGCGGGATTCCTGGGTCATATGGTAAGTCTATTCTTAGTCTTTTGAGGAATCTCCGTAGTGTTTTCCATAGTGGCTGCACCAAACTGCATTCCCACCAGCAGTGTAGGAGGGTTCCCTTTTCTTCACAGCCTCTCCAGCATTTGTCATTTGTGGACTTTGGAATGACGGCCATTCTGACTGGTGTGAGGTGATACCTCATCATAGTTGTGATTTGCATTTCTCAGATAATTAGTGATAATGAGCATTTTTTCATGTGCCTAATAATCATTTATATTTCTTCCTTGGACAATTGCTTGTTTAGGCCTTTTGCCCTTTTTTGGATTGGGTTGTTTGTTTTTTTCTTATTACATCGTATGAGCTGCTTATATATTCTGGAGATCAAGCCTTTGTCGGTTTCATTTGCAAAAACTTTCTCCCATTCCATAGGTTGTTGTTTTGTTTTACTTCTGGTTTCCTTTGCTGTACAAAAGCTTGTAAGTTTCATTAGGTCCCATTTGTTTATTCTTGCTTTTATTTCTATTGCTTGGGTAGATTGTCCTGGGAGAACATTTTTGAGATGTATGTCAGATAATGTTTTGCCTATATTTTCTTCTATGAGGTTTATTGTATCTTGTCTTATGTTTAAGTCTTTGATCCATTTTGAGTTGATTTTTGTGTGTGGTGTAAGGGAGTGTTCTAGCTTCATTGCTTTACATGCTGCTGTCCAGTTTTCCCAATACCATTTGCTGAAGAGACTGTCTTTATTCCATTATATATTCTTGCCTCCTTTGTTGAAGATGAGTTGACCAAAAGTTTGTGAGTTCAGTTCTGGGCTCTCTATTCTGTTCTATTGGTCTATATGTTTTTGTACCAATACCATGCTGTCTTTTTTTTAACATTTTTTATTGATTTATAATCATGACTGTAGCTCTATAGTATTGTGTGAAGTCTGGGAGAGTTATTCCTCCAGCCTCTTTCTTTTTCTTCAGTAATGTTTTGGCAATTCTAGGTCTTTGATGCTTCCATATAAATTTTATGATGATTTGTTCTAGTTCTGTGAAATATGTCCTGGGTAATTTGATAGGGATTGCATTAAATCTGTAGATTGCCTTGGGCAGTGTGACCATTTTAACAATATTGATTCTTCCAATCCAGGAGCATGGGGTATCTTTCCAGTTTTTAAAGTCTTCTTTAATTTCCTTCATCCATGGTTTATAGTTTTCTGTATATAATTCTTTCACCTCCTTGGTTAGATTTATTGCTGGGTATTTTATTACTTTGGGTGCTATTGCAAAGGGGATTGTTCTTTATTTTCTTTTTCTGTTGGTTCATCATTAGTGTAAAGAAATGCAACTGATTTTTGAACGTTAATCTTGTAACTTGCTACCTCGGTGACTTCTTTGATAAGCTCTAGTAGTTTTTGTGTGGACCTTTTAGGCTTTTGTATATATAGTAACATATCGTCAGCATATAGTGACACTTTTACTTCTTCTTTTCCAATTTGGATCCTTTTTATTTCTCTCTCTTTTCTGATTGCTGTGACTAGGACTTCCAAAACTATGTTGAATAAGAGTGGTGATAGTGGGCATCCTTGTCTTGTCCCAGATTTTATTGGGAAGCCTTTGAGTTTTTCACCATTGAGTACTATGCTGGCTGTAACTTTGTCATATATAGCTTTTATGATGTTGAGATGTGTTCCCTCTATACCCACTTTGGTGAGAGTTTTTATCATAAATCGGTGTTGAATTTTATCAAATGCTTTTTCTGCATCTGTTGAGATGATCATGTGGTTTTTGTCCTTTCTCTTGTTAATGTGATGTGTTACATTGATTGATTTGCATATGTTGAACCAACCTTGTGTCCCTGGGATGAACCCCACTTGATAATGATGTATAATCTTTTTTATGTGTTGTTGGATTCTATTTGCTAATATTTTGGTGAGGATTTGCTTGTTTGTTTCTTATTTTATTGGAGGTACTGGGGATTGAACTCAGGACCTTGTGCATGCTAAGCACATGCTCTACCACTGAGCTATACCCTCACCCTAGTTTTGTCTCTTCTAATCCTCTGTTCCTCTCTGCGCTCCTTTCTTACTAGTTATCCTCTGCTGAATCTGCACCAGCCACACTGGTTTCTCAAACAGACCCCAATGTGCTCCTGCTTCAGGGACTTGGCATCTGCTCTTCCTTCTGTCTGGACTATTTCCTCCCAAATACACACTGCTTGCTCCTCCATTCCTTTCACGTGTTAACTAAAAAGTTACCTTCTTGTTAAGGCCTTACCTGACAACCCTGTCTATTATGTTAACCACTGGGGACTTCCAATACTGCATCATCTTGTACACTATAAAAATGTCAACCACACATGGCAATATCTAATACAATTTAATGTCCCTCTACAACCTTCGCTGTATTTCTTAAATGCTTAATATTTTCCCCTGGTCCTCTTCACCATCTCACCTACTCTGGCTTATTTTATATTTTTCTTTTCCTCTACTAGAATAGAAGCTCCAGGAAAATAAGGATTTTTGTTCACTGCTGTATCCTCAGAGTCTAGAATAGAAACTCCCACGTAGTAGGTACTAAACATTTGCTGTATGAGTAAGTTTCACTGGGTTGGAGTGACAAGACTGTGCAGATTTGATATCTAGTGGTAGAGAAACCAAACCAAATGGCATGTGATACAGTCATGTATAGGGTCCTTCTTCAGCTCAAGAGGAGGCAGATACAAGGAATGTAATCAGTACAGAATAGTACAAAGGTTCTGTACAACAAAATCTCACTAATTAAGACCATTGAACATCTCTGCAAAACTCTCCTCACACTTTAATACAAGGTTACTCTTCACTGAAACAAGTTGAAAGGGGAATTAGCCAGGAACATTCTTTTTGGTGTGGTTGCTGACAGGTAGAGTCTCCCTGGCGACCAATTCCAGCACCGAAGCAGAGTTTCTGAAGACTGCAAGCAAAGGTAAGAGCTACAAGAACCCTTGGAAAGACTTGCCATTTGATTTTCGACTGTTCTCTATCTTTGTACAGTGTTAGGGCTAATCGGTGTTGTTTCCTTCCCTAATAATTCCTTTCTCCCCCTAAATTTAAAGTGAAATTACAGGGAAAAAGTTGTCTCTCAGTAATGTCCCAATCAAGTACTTCCCAAAGACTATTTGAGTTTTCTGCTTGGAATCCCATGCCAGCCACAGCTCCTGAAACTGTTTCCTAACAGGAACAAGCCCAGGATAATCTCGGTCTCAATTCTAGCTCTACTGCTTAGCCAACTTCATGAGTTTGGGTAAATTATACATCCTCTGTAACTGAACTTTCTCACCTTTACAATGGGTCTAAAATCTACCTTATAGATTTGTGGAGAGGAGTTTATAAAACATGAAATCACATCATGAAGAATAAAGTACAGAATGCACTTACATTAAGATAATGCTTTGTGACAGGGACATTGTGCTATACACCAGAAACTGACACATTGTAATTAACTGTACTTCAATAAAAAAGAAAGATAACACTTTGTATATGACACTAAAAGCATAGGCAACAAAAGCAAAAATCATCTAGTGGGACCACCTGAAACTAAAAAGCTTTTGGACAGCAAAAGAAACAATCAACAAATGGAAAAGCAACCTGTGGGAGAAAATATTTGCAATCTGTATATTTGATAAGGGGTTAATAACTAAAATATATAAAGAACTCATACAACTCAATAGTAAAAACAAACAAAAAAAAACAGGAAACAAATCCAATTTAAAATGTGCAAAAGACCTGAAAAGACATTTTTCCAACAATATATACAGATGATCAACAGGTATATGAAACAGTGCTCTCCATCACTAATCAGCAGGGAAATGCAAATGAAAATCACAATGAGATAGTACCTGACACCTGTTAGGATGTCTATTCTCAAAAAGAAAAGAGATAACAAATGTTGGTGAGGATGTGGAAAAAAAGGGAACCCTGTACAGTGTTGGTGGGAATGTAAATTGGCACAAGCATTGTGGAAAACAGTATGGAAGTTCTCCAAAAACTTAAAAATTGAACTCTCATGTGATCCAGCAATCCCACTTCTGGGTATATACCCAAAGGAAATGAAATCAAGATCTTGAATAGATAACTGAACTTCAAAAAAAAAAAAAGATGATGCTATGACAGAACTTTGGGCCTTACCTCTACATACATCTAGCCAAACTAACAAAGTAGCTGGGTGCTTCCTCTGACTCTAGCAGTAGGAAGATAGGAAAGGGGTACACAGTATTCAATTCTGTGCCTGCCCCTCACTAATTCTGAAGTATTCCTTATTTCTTTTATGTTCTGTGGTCCAAGCAAGCAGGACCTACTCCAGTACATCTGTAGCTTTCATGGAAAACCCAGTTGTTGAGTCCCTTTCCTGAAATAAAAGGTTCTCTAGCTTCAAATCTGAAATATGCAAGGACAGGACATCCTACATGGAAACAGACCCTTTCTTCTAAATATATTAAACACCCTTCTTTGTGTTTCTTTCATAAGCACAAAGCTTTCAAGCCTCTTAGCAGGATGCTCCTTGCTTTTCAAAGAACATTTAGCATTACCAAGGGAAGTTCCAGAAGCATTCGGGGAGCTCTAGGTCCCTATGTCTTTTGTGCCTGATTATTTTTTTAATCATCTCTGAGGGTATAACATGGGAGCCAGATTATCAATTACTGCTCAGGGTGCCTACAAACTTCATGCCTCACAGACCACAACCTCTTGTTATTTGAAAAGATCCCGAGGATAAAAAATGTCTATGACAAAAAATCAAGCAATACTGGTGCTGCACTCATCTATAACAATCCTGCATCAAGTTTGTGAGGTGTCATAACATGGAATGGATTGCCATCTTTTAATATATACATTTTTATTGAAGTCTACTCAGTTTCCAATGTTGTGTCAATTTCTGGTGTACAGCATAATGTTTCAGTCATACATATACATTCATACATTCGTTTTCATATTCTTTTTCACCATAAGTTACAAAAAGATACTGAATATAGTTTCCTGTGCTATACAGTATGAACTTATTGTTTATCTGTTTTATATATAGTAGTATCTGCAAATCTGAAACTCTCAATTTATCCCTTCCCACCCCCTTCCCCCCAGCCCCCAACTCTGTAACCATAAGTTTAGTTTGTTTTCTGTGTCTGTGAGCCTGTTTCTGTTTTGTAAATAAGGATTACCATTTTGATAGGCTCAGTCAATCAGTCAGTCCCTGAACAGATGTTCATTTCTGTCTGCTCAATGTCATGCTCTGTGCTAGATGGGGATAAGGCTGACAGGGCTTCCCTTGTAGACCTCAGGCTAGTAGACGACCCAGGCCCACCAACGATCCATCATGTGAAAGCAGAGGTAGCTGGAGCCAGCACAGTGGCAATCATGCTGGACGAGAGGGGAGGGATATGAGAAGGAAGGCAGGGATGGAATTAAACAGAATTTTCTTCATCAAATCCATCAATTCTTTCCTAAGTGTCACTTTTCTATCTTACTGTCTACATGATCAACAACCCGTTGCCTACTTCTTGAAGAAACTGTAGTAATACTTTATGAAAGTATTGAATATATGAAACTATAGTTCATTCATCCAACAATGATAATTTCTTACAATATTAGAAAGGATATGATTTTAAGCCTTAAGAAAACATTTTTCTTATATTGTGTGAAGAGCAGTGGCATGGATGTAGTCACTGGCTCATTTCTACACCAGAATATTTTTCATACAATTAAGTTCTACTTAAAAATAAAATGCAAGTCTCTTCAGTCGCTGAACTCTCACTCTCTGAATATCTGCTATAATGATCTGCTAATTTACACAAAATTCATTACCCAAACCTACTAAATAAACCTGTTTTAGGCTGCAGACAAGACTATGTTTAAGTCATGCACACTTAGGTAAAAGCATGTACTTTGCTGCTATTGTATCTCAGATATTCTGATAGAACAGTGTCTAGACTTTATGTTGTTTAAATGTGTTATGTTTTATAGATATCCTCTATCAGTAAAAGGTCTTCTAATAAAGCAGAGTAACTAATGAAGGAAATGGGTAAGACGCCCAAGTAAGTGCATGCACTACAAGAACAGCTGGGAATGATAAAGCACATTGAGAATTGACTATGTCTGCTAGTCTGTTTCTGTTCTGTAGAAGAGTTAATTAATGTCCTCTTTTTTCTTTTTTTTTAAGGATTCCACATATGAATGATATCATATAGTATTTTTCCTTCTCTTTCTGGCTTACTTCACTTGCAATGACAATCTCCAGGTCCATCCATATTGCTGCAAATGGCATTATTTTATTCTTTTTTATGGCTGAGTAGTATTCCATTGTATAAATAGACCACAGCTTCTTTATCCAGTCATCTGTTACTGGACATTTAAGTTCTTTCCATGTCTTGGCTATTGTAAATAGTGTTGCTATGAACACTGGGATGCGTGTATCTTTTCAAATTAGGGTTCCCTCCAGATAAATGCCCAGGAGTGGGATTGCTGGATCATATGGCAAGTCTATTTTTAGTTTTTTTTTAGAAATTGACACATTGTAACTGAATATACTTCAACAAAAAAAAGAATTGCATGGCTCACAGGGAATTATATTCAATACCTTATAATGGCCTATAATGAAAAAGAATGTGAAAAATATATATATTTACATATATAACTGAATCACTCTACTGTACACCAGAAATTAACAACATTGTAAACTGACTACACTTCAATTTAGAGAAAGAAAAGAAAACTCCCAATCCTACCACTTCATAATATGAAAAGCTACTTAAGGATTCTGAAAGCATTATTGCTTCTCTTATGAGTTATAAATTGAAGGATGCAAATGGAACTAAAGCGACAATTCAATTTAAAAAAGGGTTGAATGGCTATTAGTTTTAAGCTTGGCCATGCACGATGTCCTTAACACCTGTGAATCACAAATACAGTGGTGAATATTTACACCTTGCTGGGTAAAGTGAGTGTGATTATGGCAGGAGCAGACCTATCACGTTCAACACACAATCACAAATGCGGTCTCATGTTAGCAAGAGTTGTAGTACGCCACGTAAAGGGAATGCAAACAGACTGCCACCGTGAGCTCTGTTTTTCATCCCACTGCTCTGTGTGTAGCTTCAGACAGTGGTTCTTAGCCAAACACCTCTGAGCTCTCCTGTCAGGAAGGCAAGATTCTCCCCTGTTCCTTAGATCCAGACACAGATGAACCTCATACATTTCCAGTTTAACTCATTTCTTCACCAGCTCTTTCTTCCTTACCTCCTCCCACCAGCAAAGAGTAACAGAGACTACAGCTTCCAGCTCCCTCCTTTCATCACCAGACCTCACACAAATGTGCCTTCCATTTTAAGAAACCTCTCAAGAAGTCCTCTTGTTTATTTGATTTTGCTAGGTGTTACTGGCATGGAGTGCTCATCCTTAACATATTATTTTGTTATTTATTTACATATCCATGTACACTGTAACATAGAAGTAAAATGTAATCCATTCTCAATATTATATACTGAGCAGTGTCAAGTATTATGGTTTACTATGTACAAAATACCTACTAATGAGTTTATCAAATATTAAATAACTAGATAATACTGCAATTTACATTTTATCCAAATTCTTGGTAGATTGTTAAATAGGTGTATTAAGGAGTTTAGTGATATCAGGCAAGTTGGCATTTTCCTATGGGTTAGGAACGCATTTTTATTTTTCCCATTCAAAATAATGAAATTACTGGCTTTTGTTCTCTGAAAATTTGTTAACAAACAAATGTTCAAGAACAGATTAGATTCACAAAAAGAGGGACACCTGTATAATAGCAGTTACCATAATGCTTATTTGTTCTTCTACTATTTAAAGTGTTTCAAGAAAAAGAAGCAATCAAGTCTATTTGTAAATGTATTGTCTTAATTTGAAAGTCATTAAATGCCGGCAGCAGTTAAGGTTGCTCTATTTATTGCTTTTAAAAAAAGATAAAAAGCCAATCACTTATATTTATATTCAGTCTAGGAGATTGCTCATCTGTATTCAATTGTGTTTTTTGTTTTCATTTTGATGGAAAAATATTCATAGATGTTATTTCTGTTCTTTCAGTTTTGTTTAATAAAACTATGCCCTACACCTCCATTACTTACGTCAACATTAGCCTCTCACCTGTGGTCCAGAGATAGATATTCCTCATCCGAATCTTGTGTCAGCAGGGCATCTTTATTGGACTCCTCTGCAGTGAAAAGTTCCTGCAGAAAAACTGGCATTTTAGATACTTAAAATGTACTTAGAGTACAAAATACCTGACATTATTTGTATAGGATGTATCAACTTTGAAAGCAATCTCACACCCAACTCATCTATATATCAGTGTGAGAAAGGCACTTTATTTTACAGATGTGAAAACTGAGCATTATAGAGATAGAATGATTTGGTCAAAGACAAACAGCTAGTAGATGCAGAATCAAAGATCCTTTTCAAAGTTGAAGTCTTGAGGTGCGTGCTCTTCCACTGTGCTACAGAGCCACACTGTGAAAATCATCTTCCTCCAAAAACCTCTCTGTTCTCACAAGATTTGTTCTCTAAAATGACCACTAATATGGAGCAAATATCCTAGAAACCCTGAGAAAAACTGGGATAGATCACAAATAGAGATCTTGTGTCATGAGGACTAGGGTGAGGGGTAGTGTGACAAATGAGATTTTTCTCTTTCTCAGAGGAGGGAGATTTGGGGGGTGACCCTCTAGATGGGATGTCGACCTTCTCATGACAGTTATGAGAGCTTAAATCACAGTCACCAGAGAAGGATAATGAATGGGCCAACCAGACCAAGAACTTCATTCAATTGCTTTCTCTCCACCACTTTTCTCACTGTCTTAAATTTGGAAAAGTGATAACACAGATCACTACTCTAAAATTTAACATAAAGGAGTCCTTCACAGCTTCTGTAATGTGGTCAGAGGAAAAGTAAAGCAGGTCTTTTGCCTTCTCTGGGTCCCACCCATAACAGTGCTAACGCTAATACTAATAATAAGAATGACGACAATCATGGTGACTGTAAGAGCTCACATTTACTGAATGCTGACCAGATATGAGGTGATGTCTTATTTGCTCTTCATGACAACCATAAAAAGAGTTATTACTATCGCCATTTATAGAAAAGGAAACTGAGGCTAAAAGACGTGGCTTAGATAAGGTCCTGCAGCTGGTAGAGTCAGAATGGGAAATCAGGTGGTCTGGATAAAGAGGCCTGTCTTGTCACGTAGGTGAATGTGTTGTATGTCACAAGGTCATCACAACATGAACACAGCTCAAAGAGAGTTTTTGATTTCACCCCCAGTTCCTGTCCCCCCCGACCTGCCCAATCCACACTATCCCAGTCTTGCTCAAGTCACTTGATGGCAATTTCATTCACTGAGCTGCTCAGTACTAAAAACTAAGAGTCATCCTTGAGTCATTTCTCTGTCTTCTCCCATCCATTTGCATCGCATTAGCAAAGACTTTGGGCTCTACTTCCAAAATATCACGCAAATCTGTGTACATCTATCTCCATGACAACAATCCTAGTCCAAACCCTATCAGCTTTCACATCACTCCCCGATACTCCTCATCCCAGCCAGCAGCAGCCTGATCTTTTAAAAAGAAAATCAGATCATGTCATCCTCCTGCTTTCCACTGCACTTGGAATAAAACCCAAACTCATTACCATGGTTCTCAAAGTCCTACATCAGCTGGCCCCTGCCTACCTCTTGTACCTTATTTTTTATTACTCTGTTCTTCAGGGTTTCTGTTCAAAAGACAGGTCACCAGAGAGAGGCCTTCCCTGAGCACTCTGTCTGAACTCCCTACTCCCACCTGTCATTAGCACGTGATCCTGTCTCCATCACATATGTCAATGCTACTTGCCTATTGTCTGTTTCCCCAGCACTGAGCACAGTGCCTGGCATATAGTATGTGCTTATTAAATATGTTAATTAGGAAATAATTCATTAGCCTGAAGCTATCAGTTGGATTCTAAAGACTGATTTTTCTTTTTAGAGACAGATTCTGTGAGTGCTATATGATGAGAATACTAAGTCAGCAATGGGTGGGCAGGAGACCTGCCTGAACACTCACCTCATGACAGAAGCCTTCCTTTATCCTCCTGCCAAAAGGATCACTTCTCTTAACATGTCACAGCCCCAAGCCCTTGTGTACCTCTTTAAAATGATATCAGAGTCAGTGAGTGTGCATTTCTTCTAGGTGCGTCCAGATCTCCACTCACAAGTTCACCTTCTGAAACACAGGAGCTGATCTTTTCTCATTCATGTATCTATTTTAACACAACCTTCAGCACACATCAGGTGCTTTAGTCATGTCATCCAGTGGCCGAGGAACCCAAGGGGACATGGCCTTTCAAAGGAAGCTCACAGGGTCACAATGTGGGAGGCATACACACAACATACTCACCTGCAGAGTTTGAGCTTTAAGGGCACAAACAGTCCCCACCAGATAAAACTGATCCTTCAAAGGAAAATTTGTAGCAGACGACTCATAGGATTGTCTGGGAAAGAAGCTACGGAAGAGCAACAGGGGCTCTAAGGGAGACAGAGACACATGCAACAGTCTATTAGAGAGACAGGCCGATTATGCAAGAAGCCAGGCACATTTATTCATTTGTTATACTTTTAGATCTCAGTGGCAAAAAACTTAATTATATTGCGAGTTTATGGCATATTATGAACACAGATAAAGTTCCCACTCTCATTTTTATTTTTTTTCTCTCTGTCCCTTCCCTACCCACAGGCACCCACTCTGATCTACCACCTTAAATATATATCCTTGTAAAATATGTAGTCTGGTTTTATGTACTGTATGTTTTTGCAGTTTACGAAAGTGATATCGTGCTATATGTCTCATTCTGGTTTCTCAGCTTTTTTAAATCAACAATATGGTTTTAAGATCTAACCACGTTGTACTATGTATATCCAGAGTTTTTTGCTTTTAACTATTACAGAGTTTTCCATATTGTATATTTCCCAAATTTTACTTGGCCATTTCCCTAATGATGCACACCTAGAATGTCTCGAACTCCCACCTACCACTAACAACACTATGACATACACAGTACATGTTTCCTTAGACACAGATCTCACTGGAAGTTCACCTCTGAGATATTTCCACTGAACGATAGGACTGCTGAGTTACAAGATATCAGCAGAACTTACATTCACTCTGTTTTCCAGGATAGTTTCATGAGTTTATATTTCTCAACACTCACTGTATTAGTGCTTTCAATTTTCATGTCCTCACCAACATTTGCTATTATTCACACTTCTAAATGTTGCCATTCTGATGGATGTACAGTGCTACTGCTCATTGGTTTTCAAATTTTTTAAGTGAGTTTGAGCATCCTTTCACATTTTTGTTGGGCTATTTACCTCTGACTCAAGCCCTACAAGTTTTAATGGCACAAAATCAGTGTTTATGTTAATTTATCAGCTTGCAGCTCCTGAAACCTTAATAATTATAAATTCAGATCCTATATCCACATGACAGACACAGATGTGGTTTGTGATTTGTAAATGACACATTTTTTTTCTACTCAAACTCCGAGAGAGATAGCAAACATATTCCTTCTCTAGACCAGTGGACAGAATTTTACTGATAATTTTAAGTCCTAGGTTTTACGTGTTGGTCCTTGAATGAGTATTAGAACTCCAGATCCCAACCAGTGGAACCAATGAATGATTTAAAATTCACTGAGGCCACCACAAAATCAGCTCCCTCTTATCACTGGGTCCTGTACTTTATCCTTTAAGTTCTGGCACCCATGGATTTCCCTTAAGATTGGCTATGCATTAAACTTCTTAAATTAGGTTTAACAATAATTTCCTTGTATTTACAGAAAGGAAGAGCCATCCTTATCAGTTCAGCCATGTTACTATATAACTCCACCTTGTAAATTTCATTTTTTTTAAGTCTAATTAATGTCTGTAACTAAAACTTGTGGTCATAAGAGTGTCAGAGAGTTTGAGAGTACAGACAGTGGAAGGGCATTTATATTAGCAATGAAGAGCTGCATAACTCATGAACTTCATCTAGATCAGATTAAAAACTGAATTGCTCACCATTAGAAACATCTCTTAGACTCAGGATGAATTTCACATATTCATAAGAAGGGCTGCTATCACGTTCAACGTTTCTTCTTCTTAAATGACAGCAAAAATCAATATGTTTCCCTACTAAAAGA
Organism: Vicugna pacos; assembly: GCF_048564905.1. Taxonomy (NCBI): domain Eukaryota; kingdom Metazoa; phylum Chordata; class Mammalia; order Artiodactyla; family Camelidae; genus Vicugna; species Vicugna pacos. The sequence goes on along the minus strand of NC_133023.1, from coordinate 106,057,817 downwards.
AAACAGATACAAAACAAATTGACATTGGTACTTAACTATATTCTGCAGATTATTTCATACAACTATTGTCTTACTTAGAGTAGATTTTACAAAATTACTATTTTCTTTCCATGAATGTTAGCATTTGCATAGCTATCTATGTTATATCTGTAGAGTGGGGTACCAACTAGAACATAATTTATATAACAGTAATGCAATTATGCAAAAGCTGAAACTATCAAGGTTCATGATAATGAACAAGATTTAATGAAAGAGAGATTCTTTAACACTAGAAATATAATTTATGAAATTATATTAAGTTAAATTAATATAGGATCAGCAGCTATATTGGCTCTCATGTCATTATTTTTATCTTTCTCTCAGTGATTGTTATCTGTCTCTTAAAACCTAAAACTTACTATTTGAAAAAAACAATCTGTACCTGAATTTGATAAAGGAAATTTGAAAGCAATCTTTTCGGAGACGTCACTTTTCTCTTCCTCAGGCAGAAGGCTTAATAAGTTTTTACCCACAAGTTCATCCTCAAGAGGGAAAGAGAGAATAAACTGTGTTATATGTGCTACTATATTCATTTCCTCTGTCTCCTTATCTACATTAAGCTTATCATCTGATCCATCTTAAGGTCATGCCCATTAGATTTCTAAAAGTCCCAATTCACATTACCCCATCCTATGACCATCACCTCCTAAATTTCCAGTACACTCACGCAAGTACCCCACCTCTCCAATGATTGCCCCACCCACTGAGACCTCCAGCCCATTCCTACCACAGTTTCAGTGTGCCTTATCACCTTCAAACTGTTACATCCCTCCTTATCCAGTTCAGATTCCATAGTCAATCATTATAATCACAACCATGAGCTTTTATTTCCCTGGGGAAATCCCAACTCTGCTTAAGTTCAACTCTTCATTGACCCTATACCTTCCTTATTTTGTGGTAGCGTCAGTGAATTTTAAATCATTCATTGGCTCCACTGGCTCCATCCAAGCAACTGAATGTGTATGGAGGAAAATCCACAACCATGCTGTGTATCATTTTTAAAGGGCACTTAGCTCTGCCTAGAAATCATTCCACAGTTCCCTAGACAATTTACTCTCCTACTCTTCAGTATGGTTTCTTGCCTCTTCTTCTTTCTTCAAACCTGCAAGCCTCCGACCCTCGCCACCATCCTCATATTCAGCTTTGGATCACATTTCTTATTTCAATGAAAAACAAAGGGAGAAGGAAATGTCAATATCTCCCTGCACCAAATCTACCAACCTATCTGCTCCTGCTTTCTTTCTTATTTCACTGAGTAAGCTTCTCCCTAAGTCTAGTGCACTGTCTTTCTCCTTCTCTCAACTGTTCAAGGACATCATTCCAGAAAGTCTCCCCATTCTCCCCACATCATCAAACTTTCCCTTTCTGCTGGGCTTTTCCCATAGTATGCAAATGCTATATCAGAGATGCTTTAATAACTGTCATTTTGCAAATGAAAACAACAGAAAATTCCCCAAATCCAAAACCTTCCTTGGCACTACATCCTTTCCTCCAGCTCTGTTTCTCTGGTTCACTTTAGAACAAAAATTCTTGAAAGGAATTACACTTGCTGTCTCTAGTTTCTTCACCTATCAGTCTCCCTCGAAACCACACTAATCAGATTTTTATCCTAACCACTCTATTTTTGCAAGGTTGCCAATGACCTCCACTTTGCCAAATTCAGTACTCCATTCTCAATCATCATCTTACCCAACATCTCAGCATGATACAACTGATTTCTCCTTCTCCCTTGAAACACTCTGTTTGCTTGGCTTCCAGGATACCATACACATATGGATATCCTTCTGCTTCAAAGGCTACTCCTTCACAGTTTTCCTTGCTGGGTCTTTCTCCTCTTCCTGAGTACTTGGCATTGGACTGCCCAGGGCCTCATCATTGGACCTCTTCTCTTACTGCACTGTCTCCCTGCATAGTCTCTTCCAGTTCCATCTCATTAAACACCATCTAACTATCAGTGACTCCCAACTTCTCATCTCTAGTCCAGACTTCTCCATGAACTCTTCTTGATAAACTAAATTTGGATGTGTAATAGGATTTCAATTTTAAGGCATCCAAAACAGTGCATCTGATATTTTCCCTCACAAACCATGCTTCTCCCTCAGTCTTACTCATTTCAGTAAAGGGTACCATTTACCCACATGCTTGTCCTTGATTTGCCTGTTTCCTCTCAAACCCCAAAACCAGTCCATCAGCAACTCTGTTGGTTCTACCATCAAAATACATAAAAAAGCTGTCTAATTCTCACCACTTGGCTTAAGCCATCATTCTTATCTTAGATGGCTGCGGTAGCCTTCCCTGATCTCCCTGCATCTATTTTTGTCACACTCTTGCTTCCACTCCATTTTCCACAGAGCAGCTAGAGTGATTAATTTAAAACATAAGTCAGACCAAGTCATTCAGAAAATGCTCAGCATTTCCCACTGGCTACCCAAGTCATTCAGAGGAAAAGCCAAAGTACTTCCATTGTCCTTTATAGCTCTGTTCTCTGGCCCTTTGCTACCTATTGACCTTGGCGCCTCCCACTCTCTCATTCACTGTACTTCAGGTACACTCAGCTCCTTGCTCATATCCAGATACACCAAGCAGACAGTCATCTTGGGGCCCTTAAACTTGCTCTTCATTCAGCGTGAAAAACTCTTTCTCAGATACTTACTTCATTGAAGTCTTGACCCAAAAGTATTTTAAACAGAATCAGTTCCCTGACATTTTCTTCCTATCTTTGTTTTCATACCACTTATCACTACCTGACATCAGAGCCACGTGTATATGTTTATCTGTTTATTACCTGTCTCCCTCAATAAAATATGAATTTCATTAGAACAGAGACTTTGGCTGTCTCATTCACTGCTACATTCTCAACACCTAGAACACAGCTTCACACAATTGAGCACTCAATAAATATTAGTTGAATAAATGATTAATGCTGTACCATGTAGTTGAAATATGGCAACATGTGAATAAACTATCAGACATTGAGTTAAGTAATGAGTTTTTAATGTGATAGGAACAAAATAATAAACAAAGTATTCTGTGTAGCTTAATAATGGTTTTGGGTGATGAACCACAGATTCAAATGATTTTAACTGATTAATATTAATAATCTACAGTAAAAATTCAGAAATATATTTTTATGGCCCATTTGTAGAAGGCAGCCTATGAGTTGGCCAATGTTCAAATTAGCAGATGGATCCTGTCTCAATCAAGAAAAAGCTTGGCTCAATTCAGGGCAGAAATATAACCTTAATTTAGCACAGCAAACATTATGAAATTAACAGGCAATAGATTTTGACAATGAAAGTCACACAGTAAGAAACTGACTTCCCAAAAGAAATATTTTTCATTAAACTCAACTTTTTCAATAAAAATGCTTTCATTGGTTTAGTTATAAAATACACTTTAGGTACCAAACCAAGTTATCTCTGGTCAGTAGAGACTACTCATTTATTCATTCATCTAATGTGTGATTAACAACTGCTCCATGTCAGAACATTGTTCTAGGTACATTTACACTAACTAGCTCACTTAATACCCTGTGAAAGGAAGAATTATCTTCTATTTCATTCATTGAGAAATTAAAGCTGGTCCAATTGTTGAAGGGTCACAAGTTCAGAGATGAGATTCACATCCAGCTGCATCCGACCCCATATTCATTTTTCGATCCACTACACCATTGCTGCCTTGAGTCCAATTTGCACCAAGAGCAGCCAATTTGCTACTGGGCCAGTTTTTGCATTTTAAATATTCTATGTGAAGTAATTTATTATTATTTTTTGGCTGAGACGTATGAGAGTTAAAAAAGATGAAATTGACATGTTCATTATAATTTAAATGAACACATAGTTCAGTAGGACAGACGACACATGCACAAACAATTATGGCCAAGTATAAAATAATACTCTAAGGAGAGGTACAAAGTGCTAAGGCTTACCAGTTCTTTCACTGGTAGAAGAATGGAGGATAGCATTGTCACTTAAAAAATTCAAAGTGAACAGTCTTCAAATATATGTATATATATGCATGACTGGGACATTATGCTGTACACCAGAAATTGAAACATTGTAACCTCAATTAAAAATTTTTTTTAAAGTGAGCAGTTCTTTTAATAGCATACATTCCCTTGGATGGAAAACAATGGCAATGAGTTTCTTGTTAATTAACTACATTCTTTAAGGAAGATGACAGTGACAATGAATGCTTTATCACTGACCACCAACTTAAAACAGTGGTCCTAACAATCATTCCAGTGACCTTGCTTTATAGTTAGACAAAGGGCAGAGACCTGAAAGCATTATCAACACCATGTTATTTTTGTAAATTTTTGGCATTTGCTCTCCTTATTACACAAGGCAGAAGGATCAAGGTACTTGGAGCTTAATGAAGCAAGGACAAATACTAGTGAAAAATTAAGGAGTTTTTTTAAAAGCCAAGTTTGCAAATACCTATTAGTTGTCCCACACATATTAGTAAGGTGAGTCTCACTTATGCCAAAAAAAGAATAAAGAAATTTACTCCACTCCTTGACATTTAATGAGAATTCAGGCAAGCAGTATCTTTTTTGCTGGCAGAGACATTCACATTAAACCTGCATTAGAGAACTGTTCAACTGTATAGGGCATCAAGAAGGATAAGAGCCTAGGTACGAGATTTGGACTACATCCTGAATCAAACAAGACTCATCATCAGTCTCTACTATGATGTAATCTTCGCAGGGAGAACAGAGCAAAACTCACCACAATTATCACAAACTAGCCATATAACCTATGTTCAAAATTTGCTAAAGTATTTTTATTATTATTATTGAAGTACAGTCAGTTACAATGTGTCAATCTCTGGTGTACAGCATAATGTCTCAGTCATGCATATACATACATATATTTGTTTTCATATTTGCTAAAGTCTCTTAAAAACTCCATGCTGAGAAACACTTTACGTGATGAAATGTGTATTTGAAAAGTTTCCTTTGTTTAGAAATTATAAAAGATAACAAGCCTGTGTTTTACATTTTTGAGGGGAGTGATGAGGTAGGGTGCATAGAAAGGCAGGCTGCTTGGACAGGAAGTAGTGAATATAAGTAACTGCAAGTTACCGCTACAAGTTACTATAAGTTTTTCCAAAGGGAAAACTGTCAATGAAATCAATAATTGGGAAAATGTGATGGCAGATTTCAGGCATAAGCTAAATGCCATGATAATGATATTAGCCATCATTTTAGTCATGGTATGTTTTATAACATCATAACTTGACTTTTCCCATCTTTTTGTCACACCTCCATCCAATCCATCAGCAAAACTTATTTTACCTCCAGAACACTGACTACTCCACATCCACCTTAATGCAACCCATCACCATCTATTGCCTGGATTATTGCAATAGCTTTCCAAGTGGACTCCCCACCTCCATGCCTACCCCCATAGCCTATTCTTAATAAAAGAGCCAGAGTGATTCTGATAAAAGTTAAGTTCAGGTCAGTTCCCTCATCTGCTCCTAACCCCCAAGTGCCTGGGAGGAATAGTCAAAGTCATTACAATGGCCCTAAACCAGGTGGACCTCTGTTACTGCTCTGACCCTCTCACCTCCTACTATTTTTCTTTTTGCTCACAGCACTGCCTCTTTACCATAGCTTTTCCACACCAAGTATTTTCCTGATTTCATGCCTTCTCCCTTGTTTTTGCATTTGACTGGAATGCACTTGCTCCAGTATCCACATGCCATTCAAGTCTCTGTCCAAATAATTAGATGGGCCCTCACTAACCACATCATTTGTAATAGCCCATTTCTGGTCACTCTCTAAGTAGTATTTTCCCCCATTTACCGTTGATAAACCAAAGCTAACATAGTAAGTGAGAGTTAAATTTTAATCTACAGATTTTTGACTCCAAAAACCAAGTTCTTTCCACCCCACCATGCTATCAGCTTAGAGTAGCCTAACAGACAGAGGTGCCTTGATTTTTACTGAAACTATAGACTCCTGGAGCCAAGCAGATACTCTAGAAATGGTTTGCTCTCCATATTAATGTAAGAGCAGTGACTCACAAAATGAAATTTTTAATCAAAGCCTAGAACAAATTGCATGGTTAAAAATTAAGATGAGATAGCATTTAATGAGGGGAAGTGTGAAATTGTGCCTCAGGAATAGTTCTTTTCAATCCTATTTTACAAGGATATATAAACTCATTCCCATTTAATGTTTATGTACAGATGCAATAACTATAGCTTTGTTTTTAAGTATACCAATCTCAGGTTACCAAGCCCATGGTTTAAGATTAGTAGTTCAAACCCACTACCTTAGGGTGACTGTGTATGCTATGTGTGTATGTACACGTGTGTGTGTCTGTGTGTGTGTGTATGTTACCTCAAACACTGAAGGGTGAAAGAGCCTCTTAAGAGTGAAAATTCTGAACCAAAATACATAAAGAATCAAGGATAATATTATAACATCATCACTGTGAAAAATCTTCATGTTTAGTAGGAAAAAGTCACCAGCCTCAATCAATGACCAATTTGGTTTAAGTAATATCTAATACCGTAAGAATTTGGGTAGTTTTCTGGTCTTCACTATAACAAAATTTAATCTGTAATTTAATCTGTAACATCTACAGTCTTTCTTTTAATATAGATTTAATAAAACCATTCTCCTTCTATAAATACTCCTAAGTTCAGTTCAATGAATATCTCTTATATTTGTATTTTATTCAGCTGTTTTGGCATCCTAAAATATAAATTAGATTTGAAAGTGTAAACTGTTTTCTAAAGGAAAGGAAGAGAATGAAAAATAAAGAAATGTATCATAGTATCTTTAAATAAAGAGAAAAGAATAGAAAAGCTCTCTGAATTTCCAAGTGGGCTATGCAACATGCTGGCCTGAAAAGCATTTTATTCTAGTGGAATAAGATCCTAATAAGCTCCACTTCTAACTTAACTAAATGGTAATTTAACAAAACTTCTATTACTTTACATTTTCAAACTTGAGTGCTATAGATCTGTGGGTCAGGGTTCGTTAAGTTCTTAGGACAACTCTGTGGAGTGAGGAATATGCAATGAAAGCAACAATCCAGATGTGATTAACACAACCAGCCAAGTGACAGATTTCAGGAGTGGTGGCAGTGGTGGTGGATGTCTTCACACAATATGAAGATAAATAGTACTTTCATATTGAAGTGATATATTTGTTAGGCGTGCAGACTGAAGATCCAGAAAAAAGTTTTAAGAAATCATATATTGTAAATCAATGGTGTTATGAAGAAATAGAAATTTTCCTGAGAGGGATAAAGTAACACCAAAGGGTTCAGAAATGAGTAACCAATTTTGAACATCAGAGACTCTAACTCATGTGTAGCTGTCTCCAGGGATACTTACAACATTGTTAAATTATGCGGTCATTTCTATTTTTTTCTAAATGATATCAGAGTTTCTTCTTCAATATAAAGAAACAAAAAGCAAATCCAACCTGGAAATGGATGCCATGAAGCAGCATGAACAAATCATGACATTCCTTGTTGAATGAGTATGTGGTGGACTCAAGACATGTACAAAATCAAACACGTTCATCCTGCTGAGGGCTGCCATGCAAAGTATTCTCCTTAGGGAGCCTCCACTGATTCAGAGAAGACTGTCATTTGACAAACCATGGTCTTCTTTGGAGATCCCCTTCAGGGTCAGTTTACAAACCACCCCCTACCTTACACATACACACACACTGTTTCATTACCTCTGATTGTTTTAGAAGTTTGTTTTTATACTTTTAAAATTGAAACCAATTGAGAGAACAACAAAACAGGTGCACATTTTAAACAACATTGAGAATGTCTTCTCTGATGAGTTGTGTGCTTCTGAAAACAAATAATGAACCTCTAAACCACACACAGAGTGATCCTTTCCCCAAAGCTGGAAGAACTTACTGGTATATGGCCAAGGAGAGAAAAGATGCTTTCAGCTGCGAAAATTATCACTCCATCTGTGCTCACGATTATCATAAAGCCATCTAATGACTAATGAAGAGAGAATAATAATGTAATTAAATAATGGAACAATAATAAAATGATAGCTTTATTTCTAAATCCACACATAATTATAATCACACACTGAAAATGTATTGTGGTCCTTAAATATCAATAAAGCAGGCATAGGCTTAATTAAAATTCCATTATTCTGACTCCTACACAGAATCTACTTAACCTTAAGCATGAGATGTTTGTCAAATGATGTGTCACTTAGACAAACAAATTTCAATGTACACCCAATTAGCACAAAACTCTCCAACACATGCTAGGAAGATTCATTTCCATGTGTAGGTTGTTTCATGTTTAATTCAAAATTAACTTCAAAACCAGTAAGAATATTTTGGAGGGCATTTTCACTTGTGGTTACTTTAACCATCTATTTATAAATACGGGTAGTGCAACCCCTTTCCTGCTATATAATGGATTAGATATCCAGACAAATGCCTCCTGGTAGAAAAACTTAAAATGATGAATAAAATATGTAAAAACCTTCTATTTCAAAACAGGGCCAAGCTTACAGTAAAGTAAGGGAAACAATCTGATATCAGAAATGACTACAGCATGAGAATTCAGAGGTAAGAGGATACTGGAGCCTTAGGAATATCTGCACCACACTGATGGCAGAGAGCTTGAGGGACAGAAAGCAAAGCTGGGGCCTGCATAAGGTGGGAGGTGAAATCACAGACTCCTGCATAAAGCCAGACCTCCCAAAGGGTAACATTCTCAGCAGGCAAAATAGAAAGGTCTTATCCAGAAAAGGGAGGCCGGGAATTTGTATCTTGCCCATCTTGCCTCAGCCTCAGCTCTGGCTAGAAAAGGAAAAGAAAAATGAGTCTCAACTGGGAATTGTTCAACAGAAGCCCACACTCACAAAGAGTCGGAGCTGGAATCAACAAACTACCTGTGTAGCTGTCAACACTCTACACTTATTATTGACTTTAAAAGCGTCCTGACCCCAGATAGCTAGTAAAAAGAAATTGAAAGCACTTCTAGAGAATAGTCTTAAAACCAGGGCTCAAAAAATTCATATAGGTAAATTTACAAATAACATGAGCTTGTAACAAATGATTAATAAACATGGGAGAAATGAAAAATCATGAACAAGGGGCAGTATAAATAATAAAATGCAGAATCAGATTCAAAAACTGTAGATACTAGAATTATCAGAGATAGAACAGAAACTAAGTATGCTTAATATGCTTAAACAAATTCTTAAAAGGATTGAAAATATGATGAAGGAACAAAAGATTCACAACTGACTAGGTAGATTTTGAAAAATCATCAAGAAAAATGCCCAGAAATGATATCATTAAGATAAAAATTCATGTATAGGTTAAATATCACGGTAGAACATAACTGGAAAGATCATTTTTGAACTGGAAGATAGAGCTGAAGAAATGATGCAGACTGCAACTCAAGGAGACAAAGAAATGGAAAATAAGAGAAATGAAATGCCATGGAAAAGAGAGGGAGAAAGCACACTTTATTCTCACAACTCTGTGAAATGGAGATGTTTTCCAGGGAAAGGAATCAAAGCTCAGAGATGGTAATTCTCTCAAGGACACATAACAACTAAGTGACATGTCCCTATGTGTCTGACTCAAAAGACCAGGGTCATTCATGCTTAAGTTTGTGGCCTTTGAAGTTAGTGAATCTTACCAGTTTCTTTGGAGCTAGAAACCACAAACATCTCATGACCTTGAGGAAAACAATAAGACTTAAAGGCTTATTCCATAGAGTCTAACAATCGGTGTTGAGTGAGTCTACCAGATAATTATTTAACTTGCTACTAACCTATGTAAAGAATTGTTCATTTTCATTGTCACTCGAGATCATTGGGTTCAGCTGGCAGAAGGATCTGGGGAATCTATTAGTAATGCAGGGTCCTGGCCTCAGCAGGACTGAGATTTTCATTCATTCAGTTTAAGGTGAGTCCTAAGAACCTGTATTTTTACCAAGCTACCGAGGTAATTCTGATTTGCGGGGTCTCCTAGCCACACTTTGGAAAACACTCTTCTTTATCTTCTATTGCATGTATTCCACATATGAAGTAATCAAAGAACTAATCCCTTCTTACTTGTAGAGTCATATGGTTGAATACTTCATAGCTTTGAAATGATGGAATCCAGCTAGATTTCTCTTGAGACATTTCTGGATTGACTTTGCCTTTTTAGAAAAAAGAAGAAATGATTAAAATTAAAACATCACATTAAAGTGATTATCTTATGGGTATTACATTTTTCAAAGTTATAACTGATTTTATAGAAAGACTCTCATGAGAAAATTCTGAGTGCTAATGAAGGATCTGATGTAGAATAACTAATTGCTTATAAATGATCATAAACAAAGTGTTTGGAATTGAAAAAGACCTTGAAGATCATCCAACTCAATTTCTACTATACACATTATGACCACTCTAACAACTTTTAAATTTTCAACCTCCAGTCTTTCTTTTCCTTGATTTCTTTAATGACTTCTATGTGAATTCTATCAAAACCCAGTATTCATCATATGCCAGATATGGTACAGGCTGTGTCATGTGCTGTAGATGTATTCAAGCATCTAAAATCTTCCCAATCCCTGGCTAAAACAGAGAATGCCATCATTTAGTTTCATCTAATTAAGCTTTTAGCAGGGGCCCTTAACTAGAAAATCTTTAAGCCTCATCTTGTAACTCTCCAAAGCTGTTGACACTCTTCTATCTGCCATATATCCTTCTTCATTCTTGAAGATTTTCTGGTTTTTCGAATGAGCAGTGTTTCAGCTCTTGTGCTCACTTGGAGCCTTTACTGTCAACATCTGCCCCTCTCTACCTCCCTCAATCCCATCTACTCCACTAAGTTCACTAATTCAGAGACCTCACTAACCAGCCCTCCAGTCTCCAGTTATTTTAATGTATGTTAACAAACGTTAGTTTCTTCTCCTCACAAAAATGTCACAGACCCCTGACATAAGACTTCGATCCCTATGAAAAATATTCAATCTCTTGACAAGGACAATTCTGAAAGCAGCACTTGCTTTCTTGGTGGGCAGGCATCTCCAATTCTTTCCCATGAGAAGATATGGATAAGAAGGAGGCCAAGCATGAGCAGAAGAGCTCCAGAACCCTCACTAAAGGGGGAATGGGAAGTAGGTGTGTAGTTAAGTGGGAAGTAGAAATAATATGAAAACTAAACCATGCCCATTGCACGACTGCCTCAAGATTGTGATCTTGATTACTGTCCCAGACTGGAAACTCAATTCACATCACAGCTCCTCAAACTTAGGAGACAACACATGACACTCTCCCATGGCTGATTTCAGAGGTCATTCTTCACTAACTTTCAGCTCCACCTAGTGACTTTCACCTCCTATACTCCCTGCAAAGAATCAAGAAGACAGAATAGAGTCCATATATTTTCAAGAAACAAAACCAATGTATTTTATAAATCAACTATAAAGGGCTTTTCTACCTTATATATTACCCATGAACTTGTTCTTGTTTTGCTTCTAGGGTGGATACCATATCCAATTCTTCACCCAAACCCTAGGGTCCAGCATAGTCCTTAACTCACAACAGGGACTCAGTCATTCTTGGTAAACTGAAAATCATTCATCATTCATTTATTTAACAAATATTTGCTGGGCTCCTACTATGTACCCTACTCTGTTTCAGACGCCCAGGACAAAGTATGAACAAGACAAATAAAGTGTCTGTCCTTTTGTATCATACAGACTGATGGGGGAAGTAGACAGATAACCAACACATAGACAATGGAACCGGTGATTTTATATCTCTTTAAGTACAGTAATTTAGACTGGTTGCTCAGGAAAAGCCTTGCTGAGAAGGTAACAGCTGAGCCAAGCTCAGGAATGACAGGATCACAGCCAGGTGAAAACCAGGGTGCAAACAAAGCATCTCAGGCAAAGGAAGCAGGAAGTACAAAGGGAAGCAAGAAAGAATTTGGCCTATTTAAATAACAGGAGGCCAAAGGGGCTACTGGAGGGTGACCAAGGGATAGGGTAGTAGGAAATGAAGTCTGAGAGATAGGCAGGAGCAGGTTATGTGGGGTATATGGTAGGGATTTGGCATTATTCTGAGTGGAACATGAAGTGCTTTTAAGCAGGAGAATGACATATGTTTTTAAAAGATCATTATGGCTCTTTGTGAAAAATAGGTCAAATTGGGGAGTGAGAGCCAAAGCAAGAGAGTCTTACTTGGAAAGCATCTTCAAAAGAAGCAGACAGTGGTGGCCTGGATGAGATGGGCACACCAAGGCTATGGAAATAGGCAGAAGTGGATGGATCTGAGATATCTTTTAGAGGTAAAGCCCAAAGGATTTGCTGATGGATTGGGTGAGGAGGTGAGAGAAATGGAGGACACAAAAATGATTTCCAGATTTTCAGCTTAAGCAACTAAAAGAATTGTGGTACCATTTACTGAAATTGGCAGAACCAGAGATGAGAATGTGAGGAATCAGGAGTTCCTTAATGGCCATGTTACCTTTCCTACTACAGATCCCTACAGATCCAAGTGAAGAAGTCATGTAGGGAACTCTCTCACTGATTGAATAATGAGTGTGAGCTGAACAACAAGGTTTTACTGTATAGCACAGGGAACTATATACAGTAGCTTGCAATAGCCTATAATGAAAAAGAATAGGAAAAGGAATGTGTGTGTGTGTGTGTGTGTATATATATATATGTATATATCTGAATCATTATGCTGAACATCAGAAACTAACACAACATTATAAATCAACTATACTACAGTTAAAAAATGAGTGTGAGTCTCAAATATGGAGCTGAGGTAGGAGGTCAAGGATGCAGATAGATTTGAAAAGTGGAGGGCATTGATATCCAGGTGGCACTTCAAATGAAGGGACTGGATGAGATCACCTAAGAAATGAGCATAGATATAGCAAAGGTCCTTGAACCGAGCCCTGGGGCGCATTGATGAGTAGACATTGAAAAGAGAAGTAGGGAATGCAAGAGAAGGAATGGCCAGTGAGCTCAGAGAGATATCAGAATACAGTTATTCAGTTATCCTGGAAGCCAAGAGAAAAATGAGGGAGTGGTTACCTGTCCAATGTTTTTGAAGGGTCATGAAAGATGAGGACAGTCAAGGAACCGATGGATTCAGCAACGTGGAGGCCACTGCTATTCCCGACAAAAGTAGTTATACTGTAGTGGGAGTAGCTCCAGCCTCAGGGAAGTGGGCTGAGGAAAGAATGAGGCATGAGGAAGTGGAGACAGGGTCTAACCCATTATTTCAAGAAGTTTTGCTGTGAAGGGGGCACAGAAATACAGTGACAGCTGGAGGTATCATGGGGTCACAAAAATATTTTTTTAAGGTAAGGGATGTTTACAGCACAATTACATGTTTCTGGGCATAAACTGCTCAAATTTTTTGATTCACACCTACTTAAGTACTATAGGTACTATTTTACACCCTTGGGGCCATGTTCCCTCATCAACATTTACTACATGGCTTCAAGTGCTTAAGATACAGCAGTTTGAATTACTATTACCCAGTATACGTCTACTAATTCTCATTTCTTTGTTCCACCTTTGCATGAAACTTAATAATATCTTCAGCATTGACCATAAACAAACTTATGAATTGGGAGAAACTAAATATCCAGGTATTAGAAGGTGCTTCAGGAACTCATCTCGTCATTAATCCCTCCCAAAGATATTTGAGGTAAAGGGAGAGATCCAGCTGTCTAACCCACAACTCATTTTCAATATGGCTAATTGAAAGCTATAAGGATATGTCAGGGTGCTCAGTTCTAACCTTCATTCTTCTGTGAAAGGGCAGCAGTGCTCTGTGACATTTTAGCTCTGTCTCCTTTCACAGGATAACCATGACTTTGCAGCATGGCACGCAGTTTTGTGAAGATGGCATTGATGCGTTCCTTCCTTTTATTTTCAGATTCATCAACTTTATCCCTAATTGACAAAAAACAATCAAGTTTTATTAATAATAAGGGGAGGGCTGGAATTCAGATGATGGAAAAATGGATGGGGAGAAATAAGAAGAGAAAAAGGGAGATGTTAATGTCAACATTTGAGCAAAAATCCAGTCCCTTGATAACTCATAAGAAAACAAAAACTGTCAATATTAAAACAAGCAAATGAAAGCCAATCTCACATCCTTTAGACTGTGAGGTTTTTGATGGTAGGTTAGGACCATATCTGTCTCCATATCTTCCATAGCAAAGCACAGTGGCCCATGAATTATATAAAATAAATCTAAATTGATTTGAATTTAATGATGGGTCTTTTCATCATATATTCTTACCTGCTTTTACAAGAAAACTTATTATTAAAGAAAATTATTTCTAAATGATCTATAATTACTCAAGAGGCTCTTTCAAAACCAGTGCTCCTTCTCAAAGAGAAGGCTGAGCAATAAAATGCTAATTAAGTTTTTTTTACCTTTATAAAAGACAGACTATATTGAAAAATTCTGACAAAAACTTTTTGATTAGTGTACTGGAATTTACTTGAGATTCTTGAATTGGAAAAGAAGGTAATTTATTTTCTCATATGTAAATTAATTTAAACTCAGCCAAGCCAAGGTTCCAAAACAGGCTTCTCAACCTATCAGGGAGTAAAACCCATTTATTTACTGTCAGCTCTGGGCAGCCGCTATGCAAGACATGGAGGACACGGTTTGATGAGGAGGCTGTCAAGTACATAGGTAATGTATTAAGTATTATAGTAGAGTTGGGGCTAGGGGTTATGGAACACCCACCAGAGAGATCAAACATCCCTGAGTGAGTCGTTTCCCCAAGGAAGTAGGATTTTGCTAGATGTGAAATGAGAGTAGAGGGCAAGGGAGAGGGCTTGGACAGAAATATCAGTCAGTTATGAATTCATACCTCTTCTCATTTTCTCTCTCATCCTCATCCATTATCTGGTGATGTAACAAAGAATTCTGAAATCAAAGTGGAGCAACATTTTACTAAGAAATCATTCCATGATGAATCGCATAAAGCAATAAGACTAATCAAAATTCTCAGTTGCATAGCATCTTTCCCTCAAGGAATGCCTACTTCTTTTAAAGATAGAATTTCATTAAGTACCAATTACCTTCTCATATGTTATGTAGATGTTGAAGACTTGCTTCATTGTGTGGTCCCTAATGAATGAATGTTTGTCACAATAACATTACAAATGAATATATTTGAAAAAGTCACAAAAACATTCTGTGAAGTTACATAACATAGCTCAAAAGTCAAATATTTGTAGGTTTAATTCCATACCCTTAAATTCCTCTAATTTCCACTAATTTCAAGAACAATTAATGAAACAAAGACAGACATGGGTTGAAAGCTTCAGATCTAGCCACAATATCATACCACAACAGACAAAATCTTCATTTACTGTTGGTATCATGGAAATCCTGGTCATATAAGAAATGACCCTGAAATCACCAAAGTTCTCTGCTTCAAATTGTATAATTAGACTCACATAACACCTCAAGGTTGAAATCTCAAGATAGAAGTTAATGATATTCAAATACATGTGTGTTAAACAAGAAGGAGTAGCAAACCTCTTGCAAATGCTCTCAAGAAAATAAGAGGAAGCTCAGGGGTCAAACACTGAGAAGACACTGAGAACAATTGGTGAGTATACCAACCTGTGCTATTGTGGGGATGGAAAAGCACAGCTATGCAACGAGGCAGCTTGGGCATTAGATGCCCTCCTGGGTGAAGGAGAATCCATGTGGGGAACTGAAACTAAAACCCACCACCCACTCCCTAGGTATAACCCAGACTTCTAGAGGCTACAGTTTCATTTAGAAAATCCTTCCACTAGCAAAGGAAGAAAACAAGGAATTTTGTACTTCTTGGTCTGTTCTCTGCATGGGGAGAAAAAGGGTGTCATTAGAATGAGTCAATCTTAAGGTTCTAGGAGAAGCAAAGACCAAACCATTCTAGAGAGATACTCTCTAAAGCCAGGTTCCACAGAATTTCCACAGATAAGGCACCAGCTGAAGATGAGCTCACCATCCAAAATTAGAAAACACATAAGAAAACAATCTACCATGTGCTAGAATTAGGACACACACATACACCCTCCTTTCCTCCAACAGTATGAGACCTCCAAGAACTTCATAATTGAAATATCTGAAAGCCATTATAAAATAATTGTTCAAAATATTAAAAACAAAAATATAAGGAACTGAAAATATGAAAAAAGAAAAAGTAGTTGTAAAAAAGAACAAATGAGAAATTCTGTAGAAACACGTTCAACAAAATTAATTTTAAAAGGATGGATCAAGCAATATATTAAGATAAGCCAGATGAGAAAATTAGTAAATGGAATACAGATATGAGGAAATTTACCATATTACCTTTATAGAGAGATAATGAAATGGAAAATATAAAACAAGAAGTTATGATGCATGAAGGATAGAATGGGAAGGCCTAGTGTATCTACGAGGACTTCCAGATGAAAAGATTAGCAAGAATGGAGATAGGCAGTAAAGAGCTAATAGGTGAATTTTTTCCAGAATGGAAAATGTGACCCAATCTGGATAAATTAAAATAATACCACATTTAGAAGCATCATAGTGAAATTTCAGAACACAAAAGACAGCTAGGCCATTCTAGGCAATAAAACAGATCAACAAATACCCGAGAATAGTATAATACAGACCATATGCTCTGGCCCTAATGCAATTGAATTAGAAATCATGAACAAAAAGATAATATAAAATGCTATACACTTGGATACTTAAAACAATAGCAATGACAACATTTCCTAAATAGCTTTAGAAATCAGCAAATATTTAGTACTAAAGATTTGTAAGAATACTACATAGTAAAACCTGTAAAATGTAGCTAAAGCAGTACTGAGAATTTATACCCATAAATGCTTACTAGGAAAAAAGTAAAAATAAATGACCTAAGCAGTCATCAAAACAAATTGTAAAAATTAGGGTAAAGGTAAAGAAAGGAGAAATAAGGAAATAATAAGCATAGGACCAAAAATATGACACAATCCAAAATAAAGACATAATAGAACAGATTTAAAAATCTGTTTCTAAAATAAAATTTAAAAAAACCATTCTTACACCAGATCAAGAAATAAGGGAGAAGATACATTTTGGAATGAAAGTGCATACCTATGAACAAAAGAGATGGTAAAAGCAGTATTACCAACTCTGTGCCCATACATTTGAAAACAGAGACAAAATGGAGTATTTCTTAGAAAAAAAGTATTTTACCCAAACATATTTAATAATACAAAGAAAATTTGAATAAATCCTATAAATGTAAAGAAATTCAGTAATTAAAAATTTATCCACAGAAAAACACCCTAACCAAACCCAGACAAAATAGCTCCAATGCTTTCACAGATGGATGCTTTCAAATATTTAAATAGCAGGTATCTCCAATTACATGCAAAACAGATAAAGAGGGAAGCCACCCATATAATTCAACATCATATCAGACAAAAAGAAAAAGAATGTGATCATCTCAATAGATGCAGAAAATGTGTTTTATGTAATTCAACACACATATATGACTTAAAAAATATCCTTAACAGAATAGGTATAGATAGGAACTTTGTTAAACTAATAAAGGGAATCAACCAAAAACATACAAACATTATACCTAAAGATGATACATTAAAGAATTCTTTAGACTCAGGGGAAGAAAAACAACCAAGAGTGGTTGCTAAAACATTTAATATACAGTGCTGAAGGTAGTAACCAATGCATTAATATAAGAAAAATAAATAAAATTAATAACTCTTGGAAAGGAAAAATAAAACTGTCCTCAGTCATGAATACTATGATTATCTGCACAGAAAAACCAAGAGATTCTGCAATTTATGAGAAATTATTAAATAGTTCAGAAATGTTTTCTTGTGTACAAAAATATTTAAAAATTAATTTTGTTCCTATATACCTGACAACCAAAATTAGAAAAAAAATTTTAAAAATACAATAGCAACCAAAATGTATAGGGACCTACTGCTTATGGCCATGGAATAACTGATATGGGACTAATCCTCCTGCCATAAACAACTAGGAAACTGGACAAATTGCAGCATACGTGGTACATCAGGCAGCACATGCCTGTGATCACTGAGATAAGACCGAAAAAAAGATGAGTGCTACAATATATCCCAGCTTTCTACCTAAAATTACATCCAGACCATGGTCCAGTGAGCAGAATCCTGAACAGTCTCACTAAGATTAGGAGACAGAAATAAGAGTTCAGGAAGGCCAAGATAGTGGGAATTTGTGGGGCATAATACCAGAAAGAAAGGACCTATAAAAAACAAACAAAAAACCCCCCCTAAAACTCCAGAAATCTGAATACACATTCGCTTGAATCTTTGGCTGAATACTAAGTTTGCCTGTGGAAGGTGACACACTATAAGACCAAAGAATACCTACCAGAAAGAACAAATACAGTAAATTCAAAGCTAACACTCACAGTTTACATGTGGATGGAAGATATTTGAGTTTCATTCAGCAGAGTGGAGAAAGAAGACTGAAAAAATGAACACAGCTTTGGTAAGGGATAATGTCAGGCAATCTAAAATATATATGTAACTAGATTCCCAGAAAGGGGAGATAAAAATTTGAATAATGGCCAATTTTTCCCCATACTGGATGAAAAATATAAACTCATATATTCAAGAAGCTCAATAAATCCAAGAAAAAAACACAATGAAAAACTAACCAAGGCACATCATAAACAAGTTGATGAAAGCCAGTTACAAAGAGAAAGTCTTAAAAGCAAACAGAAATAAAAGCACATTTAATAGAGAGGGAAAAAGAATACCCTCTGTCTGACTTCTCATCAGAATAACCCAAGCCAAAAGAAAATGAAACATCTTTAAAGTTCTGGGGGCAAAAATCAGCCTAGAATTCTATACGCAGCAAAAATATATCCTTCAAAGAAATTGAAGGTAAAATAAAGACATCTTCAGATGAACAAAATCTGGAAGAAATCAAGGCCAGCATACTAACACTACCAGAAATGATAAAGGAAGGACTTCAGGTAGAAGGGAAAAAATGCTAGATGGAGACAAAGATCTACATAGAGAAGTGAAAAGCACTGGAAGTAATATACATGTGAATAAATATAGAATAATTTTTCATTTCTAATTTCTTTTTTTTCCCTTCCTTAGATGAGTTAAGATAAGTTTCATACACAGAATATATGTCTTTCTTTTTGCTATGGCTGTCAGAGAACTCAAAGCCAATTTTATGACTTAATAATATCTTATGTACATATGTGTACAGTTGTGCTCTATTTCCCATGACCTTACCTTTGACCTATTTTCTTAATATTGATTTTTTTAACATTTTTATTGATTTATAATCATTTTACAATGTTGTGTCAAATTCCAGTGTTCAGCACAATTTTAAAGATAACTGAAATAAAAACAAAGTACTGTAGGGTTATAATATATGTAGAAATCAAACCTATGACAATAATAACACAAAAGACAGGAGGATGGAAAACAAAAATCTACTGTTGCAAGGTTCTTACATTATACATAAAGTGGCACCATATTAATTCACAGCAGACAGTAAGAAATTAAAAATGTATACTATAAACTGCCTAGAGCAACAAATAAAACACACATGAGATATAGACTATAAATCAAAAGAGATAAAATGGGATACTAATTACTCATTTCATCCAAAAGAAAGCACAAAAAGAAGACAAAGAGGACAAAGATCAAATGGGACAAACAGAAAACATATAATAAGATTGTAGACTTGAACCTAACCATATCAATAATTCTATTAACTGTCAATAGACTAAAGACACAAATGTAAAGCCTGGGATTGTCAAAACTGGGTAAAAAGGTAAGACCAAACTATACTGTCTACAGGATACTCACCTTACGGATGTAAAGGCACAGATAGCTTACAAGTAAAAGAATAGGAACATATATACCATGTAACCCTAAAGCTTGAATGGCTAATTAATATCAAAGACTCCAGGTGAGGAAAAGTGCCAGAGAAAAAGAGGACATAAAGGGGTCAACCAAGAAGACATAACAATCCTAAATAGATATACACCTAATTACAAAGTTTCAAAATGAAGTAAGAACTGAAAGAAGAAACAAACAAACTCACAATTACAGCTGGTGAGTTCAACACTCCTCCATCAGTAATCAGTAGAACACATAAACAGAAAATAAGTAAGGATATTGAACTCTTACTACACTTGGCCCTGTTTGTTTACAGAGCACTGTGCACAGCAACTATAGAACACACACTTTCCATTCTATCTATAACTGTCACTTTCCATTCTATCTGTAACAGTCATAATGATTCAAAATGTGCTGGGCCATAAGACCAGTTTCAGTAAATTTAAAGCATTAAAATCATACAGAGATTATGTTCTCTGGTCAAAACAGAATTAAATTACAGCCCAATAATAAACAAATAAACAGATATCTGGAAACACCTTCAAACATTTGGAAATTAAATAACATACTTCTAAATAATTTCTGGGTCAAAGAAGAAATCTTTAGAAAAGGTTTAAACAAAGAAAATTACACAATATTTCTAACTGAATGATTATAAATATTAAATTTTAATTCCTAAAACAGCAATAATCTAATGTAATTTATTAAAATTGCATTATATATATTTTGTAGTGTTATATATTTACATTAAGAAAAGTTAAATCTGTCTAGTTACTGAAAGCAATTTTTCATGTTCTCAAATAACATTTACATGTTTCTTCATACAGGAAAGAAACTATACAGTGCTTAGCATTTAATTTAACAAAAATGTGCAAGGCCATTACACAGAAAATAATGTCTTTATTGATGTATATAAAAGATCTAAATAAATAGAAAGATATGTCATATCCTTGGATAGGAAGTCCTAGTATCATAAAGCTATCAGATCTCCCCAATCAAATTCATGTAATCCCAGTAGATTCTTTTTGTCTTGGTTTGGTTTTCTGTATAACTTCACAAGTTATTTATAAAAGTCCCACGGAAAACAACAAGTCAGAAATATCCACAATACGTTCGCAGAACAACAATGGAAAAGGATGTGCTCTACTATACATCAAGGCTTATTTTAAAGCTATACAGTATTTAAGTAAATAAATAACAATGCAAAACTTAGGGATAGAATGAGACAGAAGAGACCCACTAAGGAACAGATCCATGCATAAATTGAAATTTGATTTATGGCAAAAGAAGCATTATAATTTTGAAATTTCTGCCATGGAGTGTGTGTGTTTGTGTGTGTGTGTGTTTTAATATAGCCCTTTTTCTACCTTGGAGGCAATGAGATTTGTTTGTAAGCTATTTAAATACAAGAGCCATGCTTTATATGTCTGAGATTTCCATTAGCAACTAACTCTACACAGAGAAAACACTCAAAACACACCATGAAATATCTGATAACTTTCCTTATTCATTGGACAAGGTAGGTACAGACATCTGTTGATTACTGAGCCTTTTCCACTCAGTAATTCTTTCTAAGACAAAGACTTAGAAACTTATGCCAGGGAAGAAACCTGCTAAGACTGAAAAAAGAATACACCTAGTTATAAATTCTCAGGCCAAAAGTAACCAGCCTTCCTATGCAAAGTAATAATTATTTCATTCAGAATAGAAGAGTTATGCACTGAGTGTCTTTCCAAAATCAATGGGAAATAATCTGAAGCCTCATCAAATTTTACTACTAAAGTATAATATATAAGTCAAAAGGTCAAGAAGGTCAACCTTGCAAAAATTTGTTCTTGTTGGGAGGCAAGGCAACTTTTAATTTTCTGCAGTGTGTGTATATGTGTGTGTGTGTAAGCACAGACACATACATTTTTTTTAGTTCACAAGAAAACACACTGAATAGATGGATAATGGGAATAGAATATGAACTGATTCGTGAAATTAATCATTGGTTCCCTGTGGTTGAGAATCGCTTATGCAGATACTTCCTAGCATGATAATTATAATGGCAAAGGTGGTCAGTGTTCAGTTGGGATAAAAGTCACAGTCAAAGAACTCTTCACTCAGTTTCTAAGTCTCCTAACTGCCATAACCAAGTAAGTTAACACAATCACAGTTCAGGCTACATGGCAGTACCAATCTTCCATGGAGACAAGTAACTTGCCAATCAAATCTGGGCTTCTGCTGCTAATGTTCTTGAGACATTATCATAGGGGCCATGTCTGGAGACTCTATGACACACACAACACCTGGTATCATCTCTCAATACAAATAGTTTAGGACGACAGGACACTAAAGGTTTAATTCTGAAGTAGAACCAAAGTGAAGACATTCTGAGAACTATTCCAGGACTCAGCTAGACCCAGTGTGTTCAAATTTCTATCACCCCTGGATTGCTCTTAAAGGGTCTCAGAGTTGTCGCACTCTGCAGTTGTGGAAGCCAGCAAACAGAGGCTGCTGTGCGATAGAGTAGCAAGATTATGACTTTCTCTGGATGTAAAGCTAAGGCAGCAGAAAGTCTTAGAGTAAAGACTACAACATTAGAATTTAAGGAATTTACTTACATATCTCAGGGCTGATGACTTTTCCAACAAATTCTCCACAAATTCAGTTTAAATACGTGGACTCAGTCACTCCTGTCTGTTCTGCTTGAGGCTTTAGAAAGTTTAATTTAAATGAAGTTTCATGTGAAATGTCTACACTTGTTGCATTCTTCAATTTGAAATAGAGTATCATTTGCCCAGGACTAGGAGTCCAAGTTCCCTTTTATCCTTCTTCCCAAGATTACATTTCTTGCTCCATGGAAAGTCTCAGCATTTGTAACGCACCACAGTGGATTTTTCCTGTTTTTTAATCAATGCAGAGGAAAGCATGTTAGTGAAGAATCTGTATTATGAAAATATAGCTGTTAGTGTATCAGCTGAAAAAGGTAACTATTCTATATTGTATTGTATATACTATATCAGCACAAGCATTTTAAACATGATCCAAAAGTGAGCACATAAAATACTGTGTAGAAAACAGGATTGGGAGAAAACATTCAAAGGTGTCTTTGAGTGATGTAAATATGCATGGTAATTTTTTTTCATTTTTCAAGTTTGCTATAATTAGCATGTGTGATATTCAAAATTAAGAAAGACCTCTCAAAAATAATATGAGAGCCAGGGTGAAACAGTAAAGAATCTGGACTTGGGAATCAACTGGACCTGGGTTCAAATTCCAACACCAGCTCTTGATAATTGTGTGACCCTTGGTGAGTTCCTTAATCTTTATGTCTCAGTCATCTCAACTGTAAAATCTGGATTATAATACCTACATGGCAAGGTTTTCATAAGAATTAAAGTTAATAGACGTAAAGTGGCTTGCACTATGTCTGGCCCATAGAAGCCACTCAATAAATTGTAGCCTTAACTAAAGATACTGATATTAACAGCCATATATACTCTAAAGGACTGTGAGGACATAGCATTCTTCTCCAAGAGGGAAGCAATGGCAAAAATTTTGCAATACAGAGAGGTTTCTTGATGTCACTTGCCATGACAAGAATGAGAGAACCCTGAGATGAGTCTCCATGCAATGGGCCAGCCAGGTACATCTAGCACGTCATGGATAAGTGGTGTCTCAGATCTGGGTGCAGAGGCAGGGCATTGGAACACCTAGTGGATGTCCTCAGCAGCAGCAGCAACACGAGGTAGAAGAGCACGACTCTGTAGTGGTACCCAGCTGCACAGAAGCCTCATCTTCTCCATCAGGACATTGCTGCCTGCATGTTGGAGTGGAGGAGAGGGATGATCAGATGGACCCTTGTTCAGAGTCTTTCTGGGCACCAAGGAGGACAAGAATCACTAAGGATATTGGCCAGAAAAAGTACTTGAAATATTGGACCATAATCAAAAATTAAGTAGGTAAACAAGTTGTGGGCAGGGATGGAAGAGGTTCACTGAGAAACAAGCACAATAGTCAAGTGGTAGGAATAAATTTGAGAGGAGGGCAAAGATAAGGGGTCCTCAAAGTACCACAGAAATGGCAATGGAAGAAGAGGAAGTTAGGGGCATCACTGGAGAGAACTGAGTTGAAATTGTCACCAGTAGTTTCTGGTAATACCAAACACAATCATAAAAATTATTCTGTTTCATGAAGAGAGACAGAAAGCACAAGAAAGACAGCATATCTTCAACCTTCCACATCCGGAGAGGCTGAAGTTAACTAATGAGTGCACTATATCCAAGGAAAAACTGCCCTCTCAGCTGGGCTACCTGAATCCCAGGCAGTCATTGGGAGGCCTAATGGGCTATTTAGCAGATTTAGCCTTATTTCAGCAGCAGCCCAAACTGTGCTCAGCTCAGTGCTCTGGTTTCCCCTCCCCCTGCCCTGCCAGCCTGTCAGTCAGCTCAGCTGGACTGACAAAGAGAAAGGAACCCTTCTGGCCTTCACAGTGCAATAATGGCCAGAAAGTGTTTGGCTCATGTAAACATCATTGAAAATGTTTACACGGAATTTTAAAGAAAACCAGAGAGGGTCTGAAGAAAAGCAGAAGGTAGAGGTGAATACATCTTTGGCTATTACTGTGGGCTGCCATATTTGTTTATTTTAAAGTAAAAACCTCAAAGTATTGAAAATGACATTGTGGAAGACAATCGCACCATGTATTTGTAGTTATAAAAGTTGTTATGCATTATCAAGGATCAACTTTTTCTTTATACAGAGACACACACATTTTTTTTTCATATACAACTGCTCCAGAAAAGTGGTGTTCCAAATCTCAATAGGATGTTAGTTTTTTCGGGGGGTTGTTTGTTTGTTTGTCTGGTTTTTGTAAATTTATAAGGGAAAAATGCATGATGGCATCAAGTTGGGTGAAGTCATCTTCTCTTAGTCATATAAGGTTTATTAAAGATATTTAATCAGTGAGAAAGAATGAAATATTTATAATTCTCACGGAGACAGTAATGATGTTAAATGTGTATGGCATAAATACATCAACTGAGTCAGTGGAATTTTCCAATTTATTTTCAATCAAAATTTTCTTCAAAAATTATAGCTCATAAGATTATATTTCATCAGTTATTCATCCATCTTAATGGAACATAATTTTCCAATAGATAAAATCAAGAATGGAAATTAGTCTAGAGTGGTTTATGCAGCATGTGTGCTAGGTACCATGCCAGATAAGCCAGGAAGGGCAAGTGGCATAGTCAAGGTCCAAAAGTGATCCAGAAACAGGATCAGGCTTTCTGATTCCTTTGGTGTATCCCTAATGAGAAGCTTTTATTGGGGTTTGGATATAGCTCAATGGTAGAGCATACTTAGCATGCACAAGGTCCTGGGTTCAATCCCCAGTACCTCCACTGAAAAAAAAAAAAGAGAAAAGTGCCTACTGAAGCTTTTCTTTTCTCAAACTTGACTTCTTTCAGCGAGCACAGGCCTGGGCGCTGGGCTGGATGAGGCAGCAGGGGAATCCAGGTAATGAGGGAAGTGAGCCCAGTTGCACAGACCTGCACAGGTAATATGCCCACTCTTTCCTAGACCGAAGGTGAAGCTGATTCTCTGCAGACTTTGTGGCTCCTTCTGAGGACAGGGCCAGGTCAGTTGTTTCCATTGTGAAATTTCCAGCACCCATATGTTCCTGGCAGAAAAAAAACATCCTGAAGAAGTGCTTGGTGAATGAATAAATGAATGAAAACACTGAGTCCTACCTGCCAAAGTGCTGATGAGCAGACAAAGGTTTTTGGATACCATTACCCAGCTAATCTTGTTCCTAAAAGACAGACAGGCTAAATTTTTACCAGACCTGCAGAGAAACAAAATTGGATCTAAAAGTCTATCTCTTATTGCTTTTGCACTTTGGGGAATTCTGTCTGGCATGTTCTCTCAGCCTGAGGCAACATGGAATGCTAAAAGGCAAAGGATTATTATATCCTGAAAGAGACCAGCAATCCATTAAATTCCTAATCCTAGTCTTATTCCATTTAAGTCTCTGGATATTCTATAAAACCCTCCCATGGTCCTGCCAGTTCTGAAATTTCAGCAATTCATTCAATCCCTGTTCCCACTCTACCTTGGCAGCTCAGAGACTTAGGGTAAGACTGACATCTACATAAATCCAATGATTCAAGGCAAGGGAATAATCACTGATA
Source organism: Vicugna pacos (assembly GCF_048564905.1). Taxonomy (NCBI): domain Eukaryota; kingdom Metazoa; phylum Chordata; class Mammalia; order Artiodactyla; family Camelidae; genus Vicugna; species Vicugna pacos. Next base: position 106,031,701 of record NC_133023.1, on the reverse strand, counting down.
GACTAGAAGCTTCACAAACAGCAATATCAGAGAGAATTGTGTAGTGGACACAAAAGGCTTCAAACGGTAGACGGCAAGAACATCATAGGCAGAAAATAGAGCCTGACTAAGGGCACCAAAGGGAGGCCTCATGGTATGATTACATCACACGGTCCTTACTGCTCCCTAGCATGTGAACTTGGGCCTTTCTGAGCCTCAATGTTCTCATCTGTAAAATGAGAATAATAACAGTACCACTTTGCAGGGCTTTTGTGGAGAGTCACTGACATAATGGACATCAAAGTGCCTACACTAGTGCCTTATTAGAGTAAAGCCACACAAAACACTAGTACAAAGTATGATAAGAGACAGAAAGTAGAATAGTGGTTACCAGGGACTGGGGGCAGGGGAAATGAGCATATATTGTTCAATGGGGACAGAGTTTCAGTTAGGGATGATGAGAAACTCCTGGAAATGGAAAGCAGTAATGGTTGCATAGTAGCGTGAATGTACTTAATGCTGCTCAGTTGTACACTTAAAAATATAGTTCAAATGGTAACTTTGATGTTATGTATCTTTTACTACCCCAATAAAAGAATGCAAACAAAACAAAAGTGCAAGGCCTTGCCAGCAAGCAGCACAGTGTGAGTGAATTCAAGAATATTCAATAGCCTGTAATAACCTATAATAAAAAAGAATATGAAAAAGAATATATATGTATAACTGAGTCACTATGCTGTACACCAGGAACTAACAACTCTACTTCAATTAAAAAATAAGTTTAAAAATTAAAATTATTTTTTTAATTAAGAACAAAAAGAATACTCAGGAAGGTAGGTTGGGGCCAGAAGCCAAGGCCTGAATATCAGTCTGAGGAGAACTGTCAACCTGATCTACCAAGTGCTTCATGGAGACACTTGGAAGTGCTGTGACTTGAACTGATATTTTAAAATGATATAATTGATACTGATAATTTATAAATATCACCCTGGGGTGGATTAGATGGCTAGAAAGAAGTTGAGGCTGAAAGGAAGGATGCCCATTAGACTTCTGCTATTTAAAATGTGGCCCTCAGCTCAGCAGGATTGGTCCTACCTGAAATCACATTCACAAGCTGCCCCTGACCTGCTAAATCACATTAATCATGGTGCCAAATCTCCAGGTAATGCCTATGCACAGTAACCTTTGAGAAGCACTGGGCTAGAAGACCCAAGGAGTTTGGTTGGGAGAGTTTAAGGACATAGGGCAACATTTATGGAGTTTACTACATACACAGCTAGGGTTGAGTATTTCACAAACCATCATTTTATCCTCAAAACAGCCCTGTGTGAATGTTCATAGCAGCACTATTTACAATAGCCAAGACATGGAAACAGCCTAAATGTCCATCAATGGATGACTGGATAAAAAAGAAGTGGTATATTTATACAATGGAATACTATTCAGCCATAAAAATGAATAAAATAATGCCATTTGCAGCAACATGGATGCTCATGGAGAATGTCATTCTAAGTGAAGTAAGCCAGAAAGAGAAAGAAAAATACCATATGAGATCGCTCATATGTGGAATCTAAAAAAAACAAACAAACAAAGCATAAATACAAAACAGAAACAGACTCATAGACATAGAATACAAACTTGTGGTTGCCAAGCAGGCGGAGGGTGGGAAGGGATACAAGGGATTTCAAAATGTAGAATAGATAAACAAGATTATACTGTATAGCACAGGGAAATATACACAAGATCTTATGGTAGCTCACAGAGGAAAAAATGTGACAATGAATATATGCATATTCATGTATAACTGAAAAATTGTGCTCTACACTGGAATTTGACACAACACTGTAAAATGACTATAACTCAATTAAAAAGTGTTAAAAAAATTTACCTGAAAAAAAAAACAGCTCTGTGTGAAAGGGGCTATTCCTCTCACTTTCCACATGGAATACCATTCAGTCATAAATCTGAAGGAAATTCTGCTATGTGCAACATCATGGATGGATCTTGAAGGCATCATGCTAAGTGAAATAAGCCAGGCAGTAAAACAAATACTACATGATCTCACTCATACGTGGAATCTGAAAACAAACAAACAAACCTCATAGAAACAGAAAGCAGACCGGTGGTTGCCAGAGGCTGGGCACAGGGGAAGGGATGATTGGGAGTGGAGGAAATAGATGATGGTGGTCAAAAGGTAATTCAGTTGAAAAGTCTGCAGTACTTTCCAGTTCTATGTGCCTTTTGGAATTAACACTGTTTTAACTTGATGAAAGCCTTTTTAATTCAGGGGTTAAAATTAATGCTTTAAATGCCTCCCCTTATGGATGGTGAGCTATACAGGAGCAGAGACAATGTCATCCTCATCTCTGGATTTCCATGCTCAGAATTGTCAAGTCTGGCACATGTAGGCACTCCTGAAACGCATTGGGAATAAATGCAGTACCTTAGCTTTTCAAGTTATGATGCTTTCATATGTCCCAATCCTAAAAGAAATCACAAAGAAACTAGGGTGGGACTTGTTAGGAATCTGTCTTCAAGCCCCTTGCTATAAGAGTTCTTCCTTATAGATTCTCATTATGTTATTCTTATATTTAAGCAATAAATTTCCCTTGGGATAGGGCTCAGATTCAATCATATTTACTGAATTTAGCTTTAAAATAGTAGAAAGATAGAACAGTTTTCAGAAAAGTTAAACATAGAAATAATATGAGATGACATTTATTAAGCACTCACTACATCCCAGGTTCTATTATCATCCCCATTTTATATATGAGGAAAGTGGGGTCCAGAGAGATTAGCTAAATTTTTCAGGGCCACCCTGAGAGTGGCAGCATCTGATCATTCACTCACTAGTGTGCTGCCTCTCCATGACAGCACTGGCCCTCTTTCAACTCTTTACCCATCTGCAAATGTCATGTGTCATCTCCCACCTACCCTCCTTGCACCCTCCCCTCCATTCTCCATCTGTGACCTTCCAACTAACCAAGAATAAGCATGAACAGCTCATGTTTCTTCCAATTCTGGTTCCCTGGCTCATCAACAAATTACTTTGAAGTTCTGTAGCAATCCCATTTATGTCCAATAACCTTTCTGCAATTGACAATGTCCTTGAAACTCACCCAAAATCATAAATATGCTGACAAATTATCTAAACACATCAGTGCCCTTTGCTGAAAAACAGAGGAGTTTGGTTTCTATCCTGGTGAGAGCCCGGTCCCTTGACAGTGATTTGTGAGACATAAGATTTGAGTATTTGAGAATCTCTGGTCTATAGCAAAGAATGACAGTCCAGTGTACTTCCAGGCTCTAGGCAGCATCAAGGCTGAAGCACAGCGGCACTCGGGCTTTGTAGGTGGTAAGAATCTTGAAGTGCATTCCATCGATTCCTTCTCACCTCTCTCCTTTCTCCAGTAGTTGGAGATTATGGGTTTCAAGCCCCTGCTCCACCTCTTCCCACCCAAGTGGTCTCCCAGAATCCCTCTGGGTGTTTGTTGCTGTCATTATCCTAGTGGACCATGGCATCAAACCAAGGCTAAGACCCTTAGACTCATTCAAGATCCAAGGGTGAGTTGTTGAGAATAGTTTCTAAGGTCTCCTAGAGTCATATATTTAAACAGAAAAATGTCCCTGTCCACCCTTGATACATTACAACTATGTCCTATTTCAGCTACTCACTAATACTGTGCAAAACTGAGCTGGCTGTGCATTGCCTCTCTTTCCAAGCTTAGTCAATGGACACTTTCTTCCTCTACCCTATTCTATTCCTCTCCCCTTTTTCATAATTTAGTCCCCATGTTCCAGTATTAATTCATCTCCAAAGAAATCAATCTGAGAATTTACCAAAAATGAAGAACAAGAAACTCAGAAAGTATAACTGATAGTTCATCTGTAAGGAACAGAATAAAGAAAACATATTAAAGAAAATTCTACCTCCTAATATTCTGGCTGTCTTTACCAGATAGCTCTTAAGTAAAAAGTAGATACTCAATTTTAGAGGAAAGGTAAACTTCCCTTCATCAGATAACACATCTTTCCCAAAGAGTTGGGTGTAAGTTCAATCCTATTTATTCATTTGACATTTGATAGACATTTTCTAAGTGTGGCCTCTATGGCAGACTCTGGGGGATAAAGAAACGAAGTTGATATGGAATGTCTTTTGAGAAATCAGACTAGTAAATAGATAATTAACTAACTACAAGGTCAAAAGTGATGAGAGTTAAATTCATTTAGAGTACTCTGAAGGCTGAAAGGAGGGAATAAAGATAGAAGCACAGAAGGAACACAGGAATAGACAGAGGCACAGAAACTGGAATCAGATGTTCTAGGTAGCAAGGGAGCACCTGGGCTAAAGTAATTATGCCTTTTCTTAAATGCAACCCCTGAACTCTGCCACAGTGAAGCTCAGGGTCCCATGACTAATGGAAAGCTCAGTATGTCACTGTTAGAACCACAGAGAAAGTACACCTGAAACAGCTACAGAGGAGGGGAGAGCAAACCATTATCAAAGAAAAACTATATTGATCTATTATATTTCAATAGAACTTCAATTTCAATCCATTGAGGAAAACCAATGTGCATAATGTTGTCTAACAATAAAAATAATTGTAACACTTAAATACAGCCTCCAAAATTCTAGGAGAAGAGAAGCTTTTTTTTTCTGTGCAAGGAATAGCTGACCCCAAGAAGATGGCATGCTGGCCATGGGTGGCCCCTGTCTACACAGATCTAGAGGTCCAGGATGCCTGAAGGCTGGTGTGCAGGAGTCCAAACTGCACATGAGCATGCTGAATGACTCAGCTTCCAGGCTCTCCAGAAATGGTCCTCAGGTTGGGGGCCCATAGGGAGAGGCTGGACCTTCTGGGAACCACTCCGGGCTGCCAGGGTCCATTCTGCTCCTAAACTGAGTTTGACCATCGAGAAGTTCTTCCTTGCCTGCCCACCTCCCCTGAAACTCCTATACTTACTTTTGCCCCCAAATTGTTTTTGAATGAGTGAATAAATGAATAAATAAAGTCATCATGCTTTAATATTAGTTAAAGCATTAGAATTTGTAAATGATTACATAAATAACTAGAGTTAAATCAAGATTATCCTCATGCCAGGGGAGAAATGGGGAAGGAAGGGATAAATTGGGAGTTTGGGATTTGCAGATACACACTATATATAAAATAGATAAACAACAAGGTCCTACTGTATGGCACACTGAACTATATTCAGTACCTTGTAACAGCCTGTAATGAAAAAGAATAAGGAAAAAAATATATTTTATATATATATTGATATATATATATACCTATATATGTAAAAATGAATCACTATACTGTATACCAGAAATTAATACATTATAAATCAACCATACTTCAATAAAAAAAACAGTTATTCACTATCTACAAGAAAAAAAAAGATTACCCCATGCTACTTTCATGTCAATTTCTGTATGCCTCCTTCCCTAAAATGTCTAGGGCTTTTAGGTTTCCTACAGAGTTATTCCTCTGCTCCTTACAAAAGCTGAGTAATAACTTATCCTTTGACTTGGATCCTATAGATCTGCATAACACTTTAAAAACTCTTCCATTATTACTTATATAGAGGTAAAACTTCATTGCACATTACATAAGAATTTATAGAAGCTTAACGTTATTCTAGTCCCTTACCTAATTCAAAGATTTTATAAAAATGACCAATATACACTACAACTAAATAAAACAACTTTCAAGTTTTTTATTTTACTTTTAATTTGCTTTTACTGGCTCATAAGATAAACATTTGGTATGAAATCGTCCACGTTAGTTCTACCTTATATGCAATATAAACAGATGCTGAGTTTTAAAAATTGTGAATTAAACAGAATTCCAGTAATATTCATTGAAAAGAAAACTCACTGAAACTTGAAGCCAAGCATTTCAAAATTTTGCAGTGTGGGAAAATTACTTTTTACTGTTTCTTTAAAGAAAAGTTAATTTGTCAAACTATAGGCAAACTCATTTTTCTAAAGTGGAAAAAGATGGGTTCTCATAAATATGGAATTAGATTTGGTCTGTGGCTCAGCAAAAGATTCTTTAAAAAAAATCAAGTAACGTATTCTAAAATTCTATTCTTTAAATCTTCTCTGAAGCAACACATCCTCCCAGCTTCATTGGAAGAGGAGGAGTCTGTTTGTTTGCCACAGGTGTGATGCTGGTCCCCCAAACCTCCTCTTCAAAGACCTGGACTCAGTAACCACGGTCCATCCTCTCAACACCACTCAGTGAAGAGGGAGAGAGGAGAAAGCTCTGGTGAATGTCATGCCTGTGCAGCAGCAACTAAGAACAGAGGGAACTGTGTCAACAAATCTCATTCTCAGCCATACATATACATACATATATTTGTTTTCACATTCTTTATCATTAAAGGTTATTACAAGATACTAAATATAGTTCCCTGTGCTACACAGAATAAATTTATTTTTTATCTACTTTTATATATAGTAGTTAATATTTCCAAATCTCAAACTCCCGAATAGGTATGACTGGGACATGATGCTGTATACCAGAAATTGAGACAATGTAACTGACTACACTTCAATTTTTAAAAAAAGAATTTTTAAAAAATCTCATTCTTGGCTTGCAGGGTTGGGGTTGTTGTCTGTCCTTGTCTCTGCAGAAAGAAAGTGCTAAGCCTAGAAGGGCAGTTTCTGAACTGACTGGAGATACTCCAGCAGTTTTTGCTACCTCCAAACCTGCTGGAGCCTAAATCAATGCAAACATTCACAGCCAGTTGTGCTAAGAGTTTCAGTTTACTGCCACTATTCTTCTTGCTCAGAAATGAGGAGTTCTTGGGGAGTCCCGCAATACCAAGGCCAGATGCCATTGCTTACATATATGAAATGCCTAATACAAGTAACCCAGACTTTCCTAAAGGTCATTGCTCCTGCAGGACATTAACATCAAAGGGGGTTAGAAGTATGCAGCAAAAATAAAAGTAAAGTGTTCCTTGGTTGGTTACATTTGGAAAATGTTGAGTTAAATACAGTGAAGCAGACTTCTTGATTACAAGACATCTCAGGAATGTTAAAATCAACTTTGTATTCCTAGGATAAATCCAGGTTGATTATATTATCTTTTTGAATTGCTGGATTCAATTTGCTAATTCAGTATTTCAGGTTTTTAAATTAATGTCCACAGATCAAATTAATCTATAATTATATTTTGTCATATTGTACATGATAACTTTTACTATCTTACTATGAGTTTGGGGATTTATTTTTTTTATTTTATGTTTATGTGATATTAAAATACTTTATTTCTTAAAAAAATAGTAGAACTCACATTAAAGCCTTCTGGTCAGGGAAAAAAAAAAGACATCTCAAGGCTTTTCATAGGTTTAGGATCACTGGGAATGTGTCTCTGTTTTGCTTTACCTCCCTTCCTCAAGCACTTTCAATGGCCAAATGCATTTAAACTTAAGAATGACAGAAAGGAAAATTTGAAAACCTAACAATCAATATTCAATTAGCTCTGGGATAAACATACCAGTCTAGGATCCTCCCAAAGTTTATAAAGGATCCAGGGAAAGATGAATGAGGAAACTATGTACGTCACTTTTAACTGGCTTACAGGTTTCAGTCCCAGGTGCACCCCTAAGTCTTCAGCAGAGCCTGCCCATTAAGTTGGACACAACTCTATGGATAAGGGACTCTAACATAAACTTTTCTTTTTAAGAATTATTGCAAAGAGTGCTTGCTTCAGTGCTATTCTAAAATTTGAACGACACAGAGATTAGCATGGCACTTTGCAAGGATGACGTGCAAATCTGTAAAGCATTCCACATTTTTTATATGTCAATCAAGTTTCAATAAAGCTGAAATTTAAAAAAAATAGGAAAGACTTTCTTCCAATTTGAAAAAGAGTAATTGCAATGATTGTGCATTACATATGTTTCTCTCTCAGAATCATCTATGTAAGATAATGTTATCCTTTCTGCAAATAGTAGAAACCATAAATTAATATGCCTTAGTCTCTGACATCTAAGTAACTTTGAAGCCAAAACAGGGTAAAATCTGTTCACCAGGTGTACCAGCACATTGGGTTTCCTATACTAAGGAAATATTCCCAGTATGGAATTTCAAGGGTGCACAAGGAGAATCCATGCATTTGTTGAGATACTTCTATAAAATGAGCAACTTGACATGAGAGACATCTAGTCCATGCAATTTTTGAAAATATAGTTATGGAACTGACCAGTTACATATTTGGGAAAATGCCCCCTTTGAAAGAAATGGGTGAGAATGAGTAAAACTGTTACATCCTAAGATTTATAAACCCATTTTCATATTCGTTCACATTTTCATTATAGAAGTATCAACGTTCCCAGAGAACCTAAACACCAAATTACATTTATTGCAATAAATATATGCCATGCTTTATTTTATACATCACAGTTTAAAGGAAATGTGTAGGTTGATTTTTCATTTATGAGACTTTATGAGTATATGTAAACCTACATAAATACAAAATTAGATGCAAAAAATTAGCATTAAAGTTCAGCTCTGTTTGCACTTGTTCTACAATTAGTTCATATGTGCACACGCACACACACATACACACACACACCTGTCATTGATGGAAAATCTCCACTTATTAAAAGCAAGACATCTTTTCTTTCCTTCACTTGATTTTATAGTTATTTCAGGGAAATGGGTAGAGAGGTGCCTTTAAAGTGTCTAATTAGAATAAAATATGATTTGCATTTTAAATCTGTAGCTGGTAAAAATCAATGACATCTCTAACAGATATTTTTATTATTTGTGCTAAACAATTTCACATGTATTTAATTGTTTCAAAACACAGAGGACTCTTACTTTCATTAGATTACAAGCATGGAGTAAAATATAAAAGGTAAGTATAAAAGAAAAATCTAAAAGATAAAAGGCATTTTCTTACCTAAGAACAAGAATTGAAGAAACTGATTGAGTGCTGTCTGTGAACACTGGAGAGTCTATCCAGCTGACCTTAGAAGAAAGAGATATTTCTTGATCAAAAATAGCCTCTCTAGCAACACAAGGGAAGTCAATAATGATGTAACTGCACATTTAAAGCAAAGATTAAGAGAATCCTTTTCAACTACCAAGACTTCCCAGGTTAGAATTGACTTTTTTACACAGTGGTATGATTCTCATAGCAATGCTATGGGGTGGAGAAACTGGGATTGCTCTTCATCCAAAAATGTTCTTAAACTGATGCTAGCTTCTGTATTAAGTCAAATTTCCTTAGTTCCCAGCCCTACCCAATTTCAGCCCCCTTCAGTCACAATGACAGCTTACTTGGCCAAGGGCACTGAGCTTTCTGATGCTATCTTGTCCAGTCGCCTTGATACAAGCTCTAGAGATGATGTTAAGATTTGCCACAATACAAACTCTACTTTTCATGCAATTAGAAAAAAAAAAACCTTTACTTATAATCCTTTACTTGGCTTATAGGTATAGAAGTGATGCTGATGTTCACGAATTTCTTCTAACAAGTAATTACGGACTTTCTTTGCATTAAGCAGGGAGTATTCCTGCCTTCTCTGAGGGACACATAATCCTTGTACTACCTGAATGGTACCAATGTTGAAGCCAAATAGCATGGTCCCCAAATAAAAACTTGTTTCTGATGTTTGGCAAACATATTCCATAGCACCTACAAGGCCTGAAAGCATCAGGGGATCTGGATATATGAATCTGTGTCCAAAAAGATATCATTGTTCTCAAGGTTTTCCATGTTTCTCTCCTCAGATTCCTCCTACCTGAGTCCTTTGTCTACTACTCTCTCAGGGCACTTGCCACTTTCTAGGGTGTATGATCACTATTCAAGCCCTTGTCAGTATCCCTCACTTGAGAATGAGCACAAGGCCAGAATCTGGTCTCATTGGTGTGGTGCCAACTGGTGCCTGACGAGGCCCTGAGACCCCCAAACTTCCAGCCCTTAAGCATCTGCCTGCTCCTCTTCAGAAGATAAAGTATACCCTTTTCTGACATGTGTTTGCTCTAACAAAACTGATAGCCCTGGCAAATGGCTAGCCTCACCGTAGCTCAGGCTGACTTGTCTGAGCCCACATCTCCTCCTGATCAGTCATAAATCCCACTACCTTGCCATACATCAAAGCCCTTTACTTCACTTATAGCCAATCAAAAATCTGTTCCCCTATCCCTTTGTGTTCACAGACCCTTGCCCAATAAAAGACCCTGCACATTCACCCCAGCGCACACACACAGGCTAAGGATAGGCCCGAGTTTAGGAGGTAGATGTTGCCAAAGGAAAAGAAGAAAGTTGCAAGAGAGGATGGATGTCAGACATGCCACAAAGGAGGCAGAGTAAAATGAGAAGAAACAAAGAGTGAGTTACAGGGCAGATGTGATGCTACCATTAAGGGCCTGGGAGCAGTGACTGGGTTGAAGTGAGTGAAGGTTGTAAGGCCAAAAGTGTCCTTTACTGAAGGGAGCTGAGTTATGGAAGAGTCTGGAGAGAAAATTTACCAGCTTTGGATTCTCGTGTGTTTAAGCATCAATGAAACATGCAAGAAAACCCACCCTCTATTTGACAAGAATCATCAATTTGACCACGTAGACATGAGAGACAGTTGGACACATGACTTGGAGATGTCTTCTAGGATAGAGAGTCCATTATTCCACAGGACAAGCACAAAGAATATTTGAAATTCGACTCATCACTGGAGTGCCTGAAGGGAGTGACCAGAGGAGGAGAAGATAAAACCTTGGAAATATTCAATGAGAAGGATGGAGGGTGTGAGCAGCAGCAAGGAGAGAGAAGAGAGCCAAAGCCAGTGAGGAGGAGAGCACAGAGGGAGCAGCTTCTCCACTCGGAAAAATACAAGGAATCCCAGGATCAGGAAGGAAACCGGGAGAGAACCAGAAACAACAGATAAAGATGTCATATATTTTGCATCATGTCAAAGGACAATAATATCCACACTCTCAAACTCTATACCACTCCAACCTGTTCCAATTGAGGAACAATTAGTTCTTCATCAATAACATCTTAAAACATAAGAAGTTTCTGTCAGAGTTTAATTTATTAGCAATAGCATTTTCCAAAACCATTTCAATCTGTTTTTCTTCCTAGAAACACCTAGCCTGGGCAATCTCCATCCCAGCCCCACCCAAAGCCCATCTGTCCAGAAAGGGTTAGTTGGCCTCTGTCACAGGGGCATTTGGACAAAGAAGATGGATTTGCATAAAGGTGGTCAGCTGAGTGCAGCTCCTATTTGAGGCTGTACAGTTGAAAGGGCCATTCTCCAACCTGGCAGTGTAATCTTAATGGAGAGCTTTTGTCCCTGAGGCTGTGGTGGGCTGTTTTATTCAGCTGACAATCCACAGTAAAAAGAATGAATGAACCACCTCCTTTGGGTAGCTAAGGCAGCTGGCAGCCCACAGGCCCAACGGCTTACCCAATCAGAGGCGGGACAATTGTCAGCCTCAGACCCAAAAGGTGCTCCGTGAGGGAGTGCCCACTGCTGGGGCTCCTGGCTGCATGCTGGGCCCTCATCACTCGAGACAAAAGTCCTGGAGCTCAACCTTCACAGAGGAAAGGGGCTGCGGAGCTGGGAGCGCGGCAAAGCCATTCCCGACAATACATCCTGAAGAGATCAAAACCTTTCATCCCGTGCAGCCCCTTCGATAGTTCTGCATAACTCCCTAATCATTTCCCATTAGAACACTGGGAACATCCAGGTCTCTGGTTGCTTTTTGTGATTTCATTTTTGAAAAGAAATTTCTTCACGTCTTCCTACCTTTGAGAGTGTTAAATTTACAAAACAGAACGGAGACACAATGCCAACATAATTCTACCACTCAGAGGTAAATACTGCCGTTTTGGATGAGTTCTTTCCAGTCTTTTTTATGTAGATGTGAAAATTCTGTAAATACACTTTGTTCTCAGGGCAAATCTAACTGATTCCTATTTTTCAACTAAGGAATAAGCCCTTTAGAAGGTAAGTGGTTTCTCCTAACTTGATTCATTTTAACTCCTTCACCTTAACGTAATTCTCTGGTCTAACCCCCAGTTTTCTTGAATCCTGTTTCACTCGTCTGTGTCCCCTAGGCTCCCTTATCCAAAAGAGCAGGGAAAGTGTCTCCCAGAATCTGTTGAATACTTTTTAAAAGGTGGCCATATACACTAATGAAAACCCATATTCAACAAAAATAATTTAAGATCAATATGTGAATTATGTGTCAATATTACATGAAAGATCAAAAACCTATTACCACTTTAGTAAAAAGGTTCTCAATTTATCAGGTACACAGTTCTTAAATTAGAAATCAGGGTAAAGAAACTTTGCATTTCCTGAGTGAAAAACTGTGACTCTCCTCACTTGGTCTCCCACATTGTCACTGACTCTTGGCGGCACCCACGCCAGACGCCCTCCTCCCAGCTCAATTCCCACACAACTCCTTTTCTCAATGCTGACAGCTAAGACATAGCCACATGAAAGTGATGGTCTGTGAATGCCCCTGCTGACAGCTGCAATATTCTCTCTGCTCAATACACTTCAAATCCCTCCCATGATCACATATGTTGGAACTTTGCATGAAGGCTTTCCACTTATTTCTTATGGAAGGTGTAGAAAAATGAAACAGCTTGTCCTGAGAGTTTCCAGATTCTTCATGTTGACTGACTTTGTTTGTGGATTTCACCTAAAAGGACAATCCTTTGGGGCAGACAGACTCTTCAATTTCCCAGTCAAACTCTTGCCTGTTACTTTACAGCTTCCTCATTTCAAAGTGCTGTGTGGTCCATGCCAGAGAGCTGAGCTCGCACTTAAGGTTTCATGAGAAGAGCAGCTAACAGAACTGATACTAGAGAAAGCAAAGAATAAACAGCCTTCCCTAAGTTCTGTCTCTGCCGTACCCACGAATGTCTCAAAGTGGCACTGACCCAATCTGGGGAAGATTGTGAAGCTTTCATAATTGTGCCTATCCTAAGGGGTATATGTATTGCTTTCTATGAAGAAACAACTGACTCACAAATTCTCTCAAATGGGAGACCTGAAGTTAAAGTATAGCAAGCCAAAAAACCAAAAACAAAAACGTTTGCTTTAAGTCACACTTTAAAAATTACTAATCTGGTGGCTTTAAAAATTACTAACCAGGGGAGGTGGTAAAAACTAGTGGAAATCAGACAAGAGGAGATCAAGATGATGGAAGGGGATGATGCTGAGCTCACCACCCCCTACATATACAGCAAAAATACATCTATGTGTGGAGCAATCTTCCCTGAAACCAAGTGGAAACTGGTAAAAAGACTCTTCTACAAGCAAGGCTATAAAGAAAGATCCACACGAAGTCAGGTAGGAAGGGAAGGGAAGTGATAAGCTTGAGGACCCACACCCGTAGGAGGGGATACAGAAGAAGAGGGGGATATCATGGGCTCAGAGACCCTCCCTGGGGAGTGAGCAGTTCGAACCACATACTGACCCTGGGGACTGACACCAGGAAGACCTCTTAGCTGGTTTGAAAACCAGTGGGACTTACAGGAGGGCTGTACAAAACCGAGACTCCACTCGTGAAGAGTGTGCACACAGTCTGTTCACTCCTGTGCCTATACGGTACTATGCTTAGTGACAGAAGTCAGATAGAAAAAGACAAATGCTGTATGGTATCACTTAGGCTTGTAATCTAAAAAATACAACAAACTAGTGAATATAATTAAAAAGCAGATTCACAGATATAGAGATCAAATGAGTGGTTACTAGTGGGGAGAGAGTGGAGGGGAAAAGCAAGATGGAAGAGTGGATTAAGAGTTACAAACTAAATAAGCTACAGGATATACTGTACAGCATAGGGAATATAGCAAATATTTTATAACTTTAAATGGAGTATAATTAAAAACATTGAATCACTGTGCTGTTCACCTGAAACTTATATTATAAATTAACTATTTTTCAATAAAAAAGTTTTTTAAAAGTGAAAATCAACAATATTATTGAAGTCAGAATGCTGAGAATCCAGTCCCAGCTCTGCACTAGCTGTGTGACTTTAGGCATCACCTGGCCTCTCTGAGCACCTGTAAAATGGTGCTGAGCCCTGACCTCCTGACCCCATAACATCAGCCTCAGGAACATCAGGTACCATAAAGGATGGGAAGTTCCATGGAACGTTTAGCGTTCACAAGGAAACAAGCAGCAGTAAGATACACTGGGAGTTCGACAACTCTTAGCTTTCTCCTGAAAAACAATAGCCCTCATGAATTCAGCAAATACTGCAGTAAGTAAAACATACATTGCCAAAAATTAAAGACAAAAGGAAAAATCTTGGGACACTGTGTGCATAAATATATAATGGTTAAATATCAATGCAGAGAGAAGAACACTAATCAAATTCATGAATTTATGCTTTAATTTCCAAAGCGAAATATTAGCTTGATTGAGTAATATCTAGTGTGCCTTAATCTCAAGTATTAGCATATGAAAAGCTGACTGCCCTCAGCTTCCTGCCATCCCAGATGTACAGCTTGTATATTTAAATATGGGGTACATTTATTTGTGGTCATGTGCACTTATAATGAAAGAACAATCTGTTACTTAAACAGTGTGCTTAATTGTTAGAAATAGAACCAGAAGAAAAACTCATCAGCCACCAAAACATCCTTGCCTAGTGGGACATTAGCTAGACTCAAGTCAGGACACATACTCCATAAATATGTATCAAACAGCAAGAACAATATTCTATTTCTGATAAACAATATTTGTAAGTCAATTTAATATTGATGTAGTGTTTAAGAAAAGCCATACAGAGATCTTAAGCTCTTGATAAGGGGCAAAGGGAAAATGTAAAATTTCTTTGCAGAGTATAAACTAGGAGGCCTACTTCAAAGGAGGTTTATGTGCTCCATTAAAAACTCGACAATTATTTTCACTCTTATCTTTTAAGAGATGGACGTTCTGGGATTACCACTTTGAAAACCCAGTGGGAACCTTGTCACATGTAGTGCACACTTACTGACATTCAGACATAGCCTAAGTCACAAGGGCATGACAGAGCACCTAGAGCAGGTCGAAGTGGCTCTGTTTTCCCACACAAGAACCATAAAGAGACGCCAATAGTCCACCGAAACCTCTGCCCAAGGAAAACCTTGATGACTCTGGGTCTTTATTTCCAGCTCAGTCAGCTCTTGGCAGCTGGAAGGATCCAGTTCCCTCCCCTCTCCACAAGTGCCAGGCCCATGCTCAGAAGGAGATACCTCTTTGTGTAATGACTGACAGATGAGGGGGTTGGTACTCAGGCCTTCTCATCACTAAGCCCAAAGGCCTCTTCAACCTGGGCACATTGGCCTAAGTACTCTCAAAGTCATAGGTCAAATACTTTCCAACTATTCCCTGGAGTTTCATGGAAAGGACCCTCTTTGGATGCCTTGATGTGGCCACACTTCAGTCCTCTCTTCTAGAACAGGAAGAGAAATAAGCAGAACAAAACTATGTACCTTAGACACAACTGGACTATTTTCTAGACCAAGTACTTCACTTGACAATATTTATTTCCAAATGTGATCATCATTAATGCCTTTGGAGTAATTAAAATAAATTGGCTACCTGTTTGACTGCAGAATTGTTTAATTTTATAAAACAGGAGGAATGTGTGATTACTAAGGAAATTCAATTTTCTCCTTTGTCAGGCTGCAGCCCTGGGTGAGAGAAGATCTGCTCAGAGGTCTTGCTGTTGTCTGGGATGGCCTTTCAGCCTGAAAATTCCCTCTGCCATGATATTCAGAGTTAAGCAACAAACTTCAAAATAAGGGAGAATAAGTAGAATCGAAGCAGGTGTTCATTCTATTAAGAGCAACAAGAAGAAATTTATTGCCATCTATTTTATTTCCCTATGAAGACATACTGTACATGAAAACCCTTCAGAGCACTGTTTAAAAATGTATTTTCCTGATAGAAATAGCAGCATTCACAAGGCAAGGACCCAAAAGAAAATCATTTAGCGAGAACCAGTCAAGATGAGAAAAGCCAACTATCCCTCCTTGGGTCATCACAAGTTCCCCCACTGGCCTCACCCACCACCCAAGTTTCCCTGCAGGGAACCACGCCTTGAGCCACTGAGCTATATAAGCAAAGGGCCATCTTTATTTTAATTCAATTACACAGAAAATAACTGAAGTTGCCCAATCCAGACCCCTGGATAATTCACTGGCCTGCATGCTCACACTGCTTTTCCGGTATCAAGCCATTAGAACTCTGGAGCTCCTCATCTGCCATTTTAGATTTAAAAAGGAAAAATCAGTGGCAAAGTGCATGCTTAGCATGCATGAGGTCCTGAGTTCAAACCTCAGTATCTCCATTATAAATAAATAAATAACCTAATTTAACCCCAAAAAATAAAAAGGAAAAATCATACTCTCTTGAGGGGTTAGTCACTATAGGAAAAGCTGATCCTCTTATTTCATTTTGTTTAGAGAAATAGGTTGAGAGGAAGGAGGGTTTGGCTCAGCGGTACAGCATGTGCTTAGCGTGCATGAGGTCCTGGGTTCAATCCCCAGGACTTCCATTAAAAAAAAAAAAGAAATAGGTTGAAAAAATAATAATGCAACATTTCCCTAATTCACATAATGAAAGTTATTTTTGCTTCTGGATTCCTTCTTCATGTTTGGAGTCAGAGAAATTAGCAATCTACCGCAGAATAAGCCCCAGAAAAACAGCAGGGAAACTATACGGACCCTGCCCTTACCTTTTTCTCTCTTCTCCTTTCCTCTCCCGGCCTCGTCAGATCTCACAGCTATCTATTCTCTTCTCTTTCAGGTTTTGCTTCCACCTGAGAAAGAGGAAAATTCCTTGAAATCTTAAAAATCCTAGCTTCTCCCCCTTTCTTGCAACCTCCAAATCACTTGGCACTTTTAATCATACTTCTCGAGGTGGCTCGTTACTAACTTCACCAGTGCAACCACTGCAACCAACATCAGCATGGGCTGCAGTGGCATCTAGGCATCCCTGTTTTAAAATATTTATCACCTGATCACATTTCACAGTGATTTTCTTTTTTCTTTTTGATATTCCCATTTTCAACCCCCTAGTATATGGCTTCATGGTAGTTTTACTTTCAAAGTTATTAACTGTCACCATTTACAAGCAGAACTTGAATTATGAAGCCAGTACATATTTGCCAGTAACAGAGTAAGATTAGGGACCACTGGTAAAATAATTTATTTAGGTACATAGATGTGGCTTCAGCTTTTATGATGGTATTACTCCACTTTACAAGAAAGGACTTTTCTGGTGTAGCCAGGTCTTCTATGCTCTCAGTCCCAATGCACTCACACACACATCCCAATGCCAGAACATCTGAAAACCAAAATGAAACAATACCAAAAACTCTAATTCAAAAAGATACATGCATCCCAATGCTCACAGCAGCACTATTTACAATAGCCAAGACATGGAAACAACCTGAATGGTCATCAACAGATGATTGGATTAAGAAGTTGTGATATATATCTATAGACAGACAGATAGATGATTGGATATATATAATCGGATATTAGTCATGAAAAAGAATGAAATATTGCCATTTGCAGAAACATGAGTAGAACTAAAGAATATTATGTTTAGTGAAATAAGTTGAACAGAGAAAGACAAATACTGTAGGATATCACTTATATGTGGACTCCAAAAAGTAACACAAATGAATGTATATGCAAAACAGACTGAAAGACATGGGAAATAAACTTGTGGCTACCAGAGGGGAGAGGAGAGAAGGTAAGGACAAATGAGGGGTATGGGATTAAAAGGCACAAATTACTATATACAAAATAGCTAAGCAACAAGGATGTACTGTATGGCACAGGAAATTATATCCATTAACTTATAAGAACCTATAATGGAACATAATCTGCAAAAACATTGAATAATTATGCTGTACACCTGAAACTAACACAATATTGTAAATCAAGTATACTTCAATTTTTGAAAATCACTGAAATGATACAATATTTAACATCTTAATATTTAAAAACCCACAAAAACAAACAAACAAACAAAAACCCTCAAGTGGATCCTTTGAAAAGCTACCCTTGCAACATGGGCCTCAAAATCAGGAAGTGTGTAGTCTCACAGTATGGCAACTGCTGGGTCTACTGAAGCCGGCTGGTCTTTTGCTCTCCATCCCCCTCAACTGTGCTGATAGAGGCCCACCGGGCCCATCCACCCAGGAGAGCCTGTGGCTTTGCTATTGTCACTTTCCTCAAAAATCTATTTCTGACGTTTAGGATGATACTGGGAGCTTTCTCGAAATTTCTGAAGAAGAGTCAAAGAGTACCTCCCGCAGTGACACCTGTGATGGCTGCCTTTTGG
This sequence comes from Vicugna pacos, assembly GCF_048564905.1. Classification (NCBI taxonomy): domain Eukaryota; kingdom Metazoa; phylum Chordata; class Mammalia; order Artiodactyla; family Camelidae; genus Vicugna; species Vicugna pacos. The sequence continues at coordinate 106,013,398 of NC_133023.1, read as the reverse complement.
TGGCCTCAAAATGCCGAGCTTCCCACCGAGGCTTCCCGTGATCCTCCCCACCAACCATCCCTCCCCGGGGCACTCTCTAAGGAGGTACCACAGCAAGGGGCAAAATGGCTCCACAGCACCCAAGGCCTTTTACCTTAGAGAGGCAGTCATCCTGTCTGAAGCATCCACTGCGGGCAGGGGGATACGGGCCAGGGGTTTATACAAGGGTTGGGCACAATGAGAGCCTTGAAGCTCCTCCTTGGCCCCCAATCCTCCTCACTGAAAGCCGTGAAGATTTGCCTCTGACTGATTCCTGCCTGAAACAATGAAACCCCCACGGGAGTGAGGCTCCCAGGGTGCAAAGCGAGGGCGAGGAGCATTTCCACCTATGCCCTGAGGTGCTGGGGGCCCCGGGAACTTCTTCTGGCTTGAGATCCGATGAAGCTCCTTCCGCGCCATCTTCAGTTTGCGGAGTCACGACGTTCTCCGCAAGGCTGAGCCCTCTACCCTTCCTGGACGCCGGGGCCCAAGCTAAGCAGCACCTGATGCGAGTTATTGAGCCGGAGATGGAGATCTTTTGACTACAGGCTGAGCTCCATTGTGGAACTCATGAAGCTCAGCTCTCATCCTCAACAAAAGGGCTGTTGTAGCAGGAGAGGAACCAACATTTCGTCCATGGCCAAGTGTCAAGTCATATATCCAGTCCCTGCCAGGTTGACACCGCTTGGCAGGGTGGGCTCAGTGGTGCCTGGAACCCCAGAGGTCAAAGGAAGGGCAACAGAAGATTGTTTCCCTTGACCTATTATGAAGTGTGGCCATCCAAACTGCAAGGCAGTTTCTTTCACATGTCCCAATCTGACTTCCTTGCCTGCCTTTCCCTGGAGAGACCCCCCGCCAGAGCTCTACGGGGTTACCCTGCGTTACACAATTTGATGTCACATGTCTGTTTTTAAAGACTCTTTATGGAAGACAATTCCACAACCTCCCTCAGCCACTCATTCCAGAATCAAACATTCCTCACAGAGGAAACATGTAAACATTCCATGTTGTTTTCTCAAACTGACCAATTGTGTGACAAGTTAAAAGGAGCTTCAGTGAATTGAAAGACTGAAACACAACTTTAATTCAGATCCAACACACGGTGCAGGATGAACAAAGTAAGTACTAATTTAACACCACCATTAATATGAAACTTTATTGATAAGGGAGACGACTCTTACCCCTCACACGAGGAGGACATGCCACAAAAAGGGTTCCAAAACTTTATATCTCCAACACAATCCTTCTGATTTCAAAACTGGATCACACAATCATTTCACAATATGTATGTATATCAAAACATCATGTTGTACACCTTAAATATGGAGTTTTAAATTCATCAACCATATCTCATTAAAACTCAGGGCGATGGGTAGAGGGTAGGATCACTCTGAAGGACAGTCTTTGGATTTATTCTTTTCTACACACTAAAATTAAACATGAAATTCTCTGAATCCTTATGAAGCTTAGAAAGAAACTCCTGCACTCAGTTTCAGGGGGGACTAATTTTAAAACAGCATGAGTCTTCCTGAAATTCATCTTAAATAGACCATTCTGACTTGTAGCCGTGTTATAGCTTTCAAGCACTACAAACAAACACTAATTATTAAGTTTAAAAGCTTCAGCATGGCATGACATCTGAAATAACCAAGAAATGATCAAGCAAAAGGATGTTTAGTGAGGCAGGCATTTGCGTAACATTCCCAAATCATAAAGCACAATGTTGCATGAGGGGCGGAAAAGTCTGGCCCCATCTTCACCAACTTTCCTGTTCTTTTTAGTCCTTAAACAAATGAATTCTTTCAATGCCAGGTGACATGAAAGGGGGTTATGATGGCATATGTGGATGTAATGCTTGTCATTTGTAAAGAACATCATAAACATTAATTAACTTTAATCATGCAATTAGTACTCAGTTGTCAGAGGCAACATTCAAAAGAGGACTATTAAATGCATTAATCCTAATAATCATCAGCTGAGCTTCCTCAGAAATGAGGCGTATATCACCCATAAAAGCAGAGAGATTAGCAGGAGCAGAGCAGAGCCGGAAGAGCTTGTGCTGAAGTATAAACCCTGGCCCATCCTGGAGGGTGTAATTAACATCTCTGAAGCCATGGTGTCCTTCTCTCAATGATGGGCCAGTAATAAATAATGCCTGCCTCAGAGAGTTGGGAAGATATGATGGGACGATGCATACAGAGTGCCTGGCACGGCGGCCTAGGAAGAAGGAGGCCTGGGTCTGTAGGGCTATAATTACATCAGGAACCATAATACAACACTCACCAAAGGCAAGGAGGGCTTCCAGATGTCCATCCCTTCTAAACACAGCATGCAGGATTTGAGGGACTTCCGCTGGTCTTGCTTGGAGATACCACCTTACCTCTGGTCTTTCTCACGGGGGACCTGTCAATATCAGAGTAGGCAGCCCTTTCCAAAGGAAGGACAGTCATGAGTAGCCTGTACAGCAAGCCTCAGAATTCCATAGAAATCTCCAAAGAAATTCCCTGGGAGACAAAAACCCAGTGATGGAAGGTTTTATCTCTGTGTGGTCATCAAACTGTTGGTTGTTTGGTTCATCCCCCAAAGAGGTAAGAATCTCATTTTCACATCTCTTAAGGGAAAAGAGAACACACTTGTACAAAATTGACATTGAGTCATTCCTGGCTTGTAAGCATACCCACACCCTTGTTCATAACCAGTTCAGTGAGATGCCATTTTGTGGTGCTGGGGTAATATTTCTACTACATCTGAAATACACTGATCAATGTGAGATTTGAGTTTCCATTTAAAGTCCCCTATTGTTCCTGGTTTGATGTTAATATATAGTGGTATACCTGAATGAATTACAGTCTATTTAACCTGTGGGAAAAGTCAATGATAAATACTTGAAAGGAATTTAAGGATTGCCCTTTGATTCATTTTGAATTTTTAAAAATCAATCAACAAATTTTGGAAGGATCCACTTTTAATGTCTATACACTTTTCATTTCTATTCATCAAGTAGAAAGTGGATGGCCTCTATTTTGTTACAAACTACATTCTCCATTAAGCCAGGAGTACGTGCCTTAAAAAAAAAATCTGCTTCTAGATGCCAAGCTTCTCGTACATAGCATGGTTGTTGCTCCCTGGAAAAAATTCCAGAAACAGAGTCATGCTTCGTGCAGCTAAAAATGCTCTTTAGGCAAAAAAAGATGTGTGAGCTTTCCTCTACCATCACTGGCACTGTTTTAGTCCACGTGGGCATCAGCTGTAACCTGCCCTCTTGACTAGAGTCCTATGGACCCACACTCCTGTCCCCTCCAAACTGTTCTCCATCCAGTAGTCAGAGTGACCTCTAAAAAAATTTATGTCACGTCATTCCCATGGTGGGGATACTGTCACCTTCCCTACCACCACCACTATTTCTGGCCATTGAGGAAGGCCCAATCACATTCTCATCTCTTCTAATACCCTCCCAATTATAATGGTTGCTTTTCTGTCCTCACTCCACAACAGTTAGAAGAGATAGATGACTGATAGATAGATAGAAAGAAATAAAGAAAGAAAGAGAAAAAAGATACATAAGATACATAATATATAAATGTAAAAATATGTGTATATATATATATATATATATATACACATAACTTTGGTACATATATATATTAAAGGTCATAGCTTTTCTGAAATATTTTGATGTGACAAACTATGGAAGAGCCACGCTATGGCATTGGAACCCAGAAAAAAAAAATGGTCCCTTCCAATACATCATTAACTAAAAAGTAAAAAGATGTTAAAATATGTTCTCAGACAGCCTGAATACCTATGCTTTCTTCTTCCTTTACTTTCAACAAGAATAAGTTTAGAACATTGACACACAAGGATGCCTACAAGGATGCTGGTGGGTGGGAGTAGGGAACTTACTGGGGTCCTGCCTTGGCGATGCTGGCATATCCAGGCTGGCCCTCCTAGATTGTCTGGCCCCAGCCTATCATTTTCTAACTGAGGACACTGAGGCCCACTGAATCCCATGAGAAGGACTGTGCAGAATCTGAGGGCTAGAGTTCAGCTGTGCTGGGATGGCAAGCCTTGGGTGTTTCTACTTTATCATGCCCACGTGTACTTTACCCTGACAAAAATGTTGCTTTGAAACAGAAGATGAACTGGCTTCTAAAGGTCTTCCTATGACCCCAACAAATAGAAAGATAGACTTAAACTCAAGCATATCAATAATTATAACAGTCTCAAAACCTCAATTAAAAGTTAAGAATTGTCAGACTGGAAAAATAAAGCAAGGCTGACCTCTACTCTTTTCTACAGGAAACACATTTAAATATAAAGATGAAGACAGGTTAAAAGTTGAAGGATGAAAAACTAGATACTGTGCAAATTCTAATCAAAAGAAACGTGGGGTGGCTGGATTCATATTAGACAATGTAGACTGTACAGCAAGTAATACTACCAGACAAATAGTAATATTTCATAATAATAAGAGTCCATTCAAGAGGACATAACAGAAAACAATTCCATTTACAATAGCATCAAAAAAATAAAATACCTAAAAATTAACTTAACCAAAGAGATTCCCCTTCCCACATACCTGTCCTATACATCTCTTCCATCCAGCTGTTTTTGAATTATATACTCTTATAATAAACTGATCAACTGATTTAAAAGAAAAGGAAAGAAAAGAAAGACTAGAAGGGCAGGCTCCTGGAACATCTGCACAAGGGACACTCTAGTTCAAGTTGAGCAGAGCAGTCAGGGGTTCTAGGGAGTTACAGGTGGGTTTTGCTTCACATAGTGGGATGAGTCACCATCCCAATTTCCCAAAGCCAAATTTTTTTTAAATAAAGTTGCCAAAAATAAAGCAAACAAGTTTTGTTTTTGTTTTATCATTTGTTTGTTTTTGTTTGTTTCCCTTTTACAAAAATAAAAGGAAAGGAAAGAAAGGGCTTTTTAGCAAGAACAGTTCTTCAGTGAGTTCTTAGGTAAGGAAATAAATATGCTGGGCATGAGACTCCTCCCGTAGGAGCAGTATGTTCCAGTCAGTTTCAGTTGGGGGTCCTTGTCCTGGTCCCGGATCCCTAGTGTAGACCTCTGTGTTAGATTGTGGCAATGGTTCTTTAACTGTCCCAGCTTTCTCTGGCCTTTCTAGCCATCCAAACCAGTGGTGGGGGTGGGGGGTTTGGGGGTGCTGCCCTTTGCTTGGCAAACACTGAACTTGAGAGGTGTTAGTTCATCTTTGCCTCCCCAATCTAACCCAAGGCTTCCTGTCTAGCTTCCTGTCTCCTGCTTCCTGCAGTGGTCCCACCTCCATGCTCGCCATGCCCCATTTTGCACCTGCCCAAGGCTTCTGGATTCTGACTCTCTTCCATGCCTCACCTGGCTGGGTGCAGACTTCTGTGCACAGCTCTCTGACAACTCCAGAGGCCAGGGATCATATAGGGATTTTCAGCATCAGGCCCAAGTGTGGTGTGGGAATGGGACAGTGCGAGGTGTGGTGGTGAATTTCATTTGTGATTTGATGCTACAAAAGGACAGACAAATTTCTCCTCAGAGCTGCTTCAGCATGCCACCTTTCATATTTCTGAACAGCCCATGTACTCTTGCACAACCCTGAGATTGAGTACCTCCTTCAATTTTGTGCCCTCAGCACGTCACTTGCCTCACCTGAGTTCCAGCTTTGTTTGTCAGTTCTCTTTTGATGGGAGATCTCCGGCAAGCTGGGCCATCGTTGACCTGTTCCGTCTTTCTAAGCTGATTGGTACAAGACCCTAGAGCTAACTTCCCCACCCTAAGTAAAGAGCCCCATGACCCCACTCCTCTCTGTTCTGAAGAAGTTACTACTGACCAAGCTTTGGGCACAGAATCTAAGTGATTTTATAAGAGAAAACATCTTCACCTAAAGACCACGAGCAAGGCAATGTTTGCCCTCTGGTCATTTTTTTTCCAGCATTCTTGTAATTATTTATTGCTTCAGTTGCTATGGAAAGAAAACACCACTTACCATGACAACTGTAGCAGTCTAAGGTACACAGCTTGTCTCAGACCATGAAGCTTCAAAATACTAAAATGTGTAGGGGTTTCATATCCCTCCTTTTTTAAAACATCAATCAAACATTCTTCTTTCCAGAAAAACCACCTGAGGATTCTCTTTCTTTGCGTCACCTGTCATGAAGAACCAGCAGACCCCAACAAGGAATACCCAAGGGCTGAAATCAAAGGCAATTTTACTAAAAATTCAATTTAAAAAGGGTTGGTAAGGATGAAAAAAATAAGTGGAGATTTATTGTGTGCCTCTGCTGCACCAGATGTGTGTAGCTTCTTTTATATACGTTTCATGTGAGTGTGATTTTAGCACTTTCTATAGAAGAGAGAAACAGACCCAGGAAAGTTAAATAACCAGTCTGAGTCAGAACTGGGATTCAAACCCAGAGTGGACTGGGTCCATCAAGCCTAACATGAGCAGTCTGGTCATCTGATTATTGTAATGAGTTAAATACTGAGTGTGCAGAATGTGCCTTTAAAAATAGTAAACAAACAGTTTTATTTTAAAAAACTGATCCAATTACTGGCCTTCTTGTCAGTACACCTTGGGAACAGCTACAGTCCTCTCTCATATGGCTCCTTCTGCCCTTGGTCAGATCAGAAATTATGAAGGTGGGTGATGAGTAAGGAATTCCTGCTGCTAAAGATGGCTACCAAAATGACACATAATGGAAAAAAGTATTGTCAAGAACAAACTTGTGGTTACCAGGGAGGAAAGGGAGTGGGAAGGAATAAACTGGGAGTTCAAGATTTGCAGATACAAACTACTATATACAAAATAGATAAACAAGCTTCTACTGTATAGCACAGGGAACTATACTCAATATCTTGTAGTAACCCATAATGAAAAACAATATGAAAAGAAGTATATGTATGTATATGTATGACTGAAGCATTGTGCTGTACCCCAGAAATTGACACAACATTGTAAACTGACTGTACTTCAAATAAAAAGCAAGAATAAGCAAATAGGACCTAATTAAACTTACAAGCTTCTGCACAGCAGAGGAAACCATAAGTAAAACAAAACGACAACCTACAGAATGAGAGAAAATTTTTGCAAATGATGAAACCGACAAAGGCTTGATCTCCAGAATATATAAGCAGCTCATATGACTTAATAAGAAAAAAACAAACAACCCAATCCAAAAATTGGCAGAAGACTTAAACAAGCAATTGTCCAAGGATGAAATACAAATGATCAATAGGCACATTAAAAAATGCTCAATATCACTAATTATCAGAGAAATGAAATTCAAAACTACAATGAGGTATCACCTCGCACCAGTCAGAATCACCTTCGTTCAAAAGTCCACAAATGACAATTGCTGCAGAGGCTGTGGAGAAAAGGGAACCCTCCTACACCACTGGTGGGAATGCAATTTGGTTCAGCCACTGTGGAAAACAGTATGGGGATTCCTCAAAAGACTAATTATAGACTTACCATATGACCCAGGAATCCCACTCCTGGGCATATATCCAGAAGGAACCCTACTTCAGGATGACGTCTACACCCCAATGTTCATAGAAGCACTATTTACAATAGCCAAGACATGAAGACAGCCTAAATGTCCATCAACGGGTGACTGGATAAAGAAGAAGTGGTATATTTATACAATGGAATACTACTCAGCCATAAAAACTGACAACATAATGCCATTTGCAGCAACATGGATGTTCCTGGAGAATGTCATTCTAAGTGAAGTAAGCCAGAAAGAGAAAGAAAAAAACCATATGAGATCATTCATAAGTGGAATCTAAAAAAAAAAAAGATAAATGAACCTATTTACAAAACAGAAACAGAATCAAAGACATAGAAAACAAACTTATGATTACCAGGGCGGGAAGTGGGTGGGAAGGGACAGACTGGGAGTTCAAAATTTGTAGATACTGACAGGCATATGCAAAATAGATAAACAAGATTATACGGTATAGCATAGGGAAATATATACAAGATCTTGTGATAGCTCACACCAAAAAAAAAAAGTGACAATGAATATATGTATGTTCATGTATAACTGAAAAATTGTGCTCTACATTAGAATTTGACACAACATTGTAAAATGACTATAACTTAATAAAAAATGTAAAACAAAATTTTGAAAAAAAGGATGAGATTCATGGGTGGAGATCAAATATTTGGAAAAAAAAAGAAAAAAATACACATCCTAATAATTATTTTAAACATGGCACAAAATCTCTATAAAATACAGTTGATACCAATCATAATAGCTAACTAGGTGAAATAATTATAATATGAATATATGCTAATATGCTATTTGAAACCACCTGAAGGTAATTGTATACCCTAACCCCATGTCTTTCAAATAAGACCCACCTCATTCTCACTATTGATGCTGGATAATAGAAACCTCTGTGGACAGCTAATGGGATACTTGGGTAAATTAACAATAAAAATCATTTAATTATGCTATTTGATAAAGTATGGTTCATACTGGATTAGTTAGAACTGCATCAAAGCTCTTGATTTACAGCCGTTTATAGCACAAGGTCCTGGTTGCTTCATGGGGCAAGGAACCACCACAAACCCTTTAGAATGAAGAAAAGTGAGGAGATTCTTGGAAACCAAACTGAGCCTTCAACTCTACAAGGAGCCTTTGGAACTCATGGCACACTGAAGTTAGTATTCATCACAGTGTAACTAATTCTGAATCCAGCAGGTGAGCCTCTTCTCAAGTTTGTCTTGCAAGTTTGGCTTTCTTTTTTTTTCCTTCTTTTGAGGAAAGTTATTATTTTCCTAGCACTGAAGAAAATAACCAAGGTGAATATATATGGAGCCAAGCTAAAGCATTGCTAGAGATAACTATCAAATTTAAGTGGACCATGAAACAGAATAAAGAGTTCAGAGGGAAACCCAGGTATGTATGGGATCATAGAATACAATAAAAGTGACACCACAGCTTATGGAAAAGGATATATTATTTGGCAGATTGTGCTGGGAAAGTTGTCTCATTATGGGCAGAAAAATCCAACTACGTTTCCACCTAACAATCTGCATGAAGGTGAATTCCAAATTGTTTCAAGAATAATTATGAAAGGAAAAAATAGTAGCATCCAAAAAGAAATTGTAAAAATATTTTCTTTTGTCTTGGGGTAGAAAAGGATTTCTTAAATAAAACTCAAAAACCAAAGATACGAGGTGAAAATCCATTACCTTGATTAAATTAAAATTGAGGATTTCTGTTTAATAAAGGACACCACAGACAAAATTAAAAACAGATGGTAGGATGGGAGAAAATATTTGAAGTATCTAAAACCAAAAAAGACTAATATTTTAAAAGGATAAATTTGGGAGTTTGAGATTTACAAATGTTAACCACTGTATATAAAAATAGATTTTTAAAAAAGTTTCTTCTGTATAGCACAGGGAACTATGTTCAATATCTTGTAATAACCTTTAACAAAAAAGAATATGAAAATGAATATATGTATGTATATGCATGCCTGGGACATTGTGCTGTACACCAGAAATTGACACATTGTAACTGACTGTACTTCAATTTTAAAAAATTGGAAAAATAAAAGCAGTACAAAAAAGACAGGAAGTTTAATAGAAAATTGGGCAAAGGATAAAGGAACAGGGCATTTATTTAAAAAGGAAACTCAAAAGCAAATATATAAGATGTTCCTACACATTAATTAAAGCAAGTTAAAGCATCCGTGTGATATCACCTTACACTTGTTGGCCCAGAAAAATTAGAAAACTAAAGATTACAGTATTGACAAACCTGAGGCATTGTTGAAATACTCATGCTTTTCTGAGAGAATACAGAATAGGGCCAGCCACTTGGACAGCACTCAAACATTACTCACTTAAATTAAGTATACACAAATGCCCAGAAATTTTCCTTTTATAGGTATTTTTAATTGAAATATAGTTGATTTACACTGTTTCAAGTGTATAGCAAAGTAATTCATTTATATGTATGTGTATATATATATATATTCTTTCTTTTTCAGACTTTTTCCATTATACGTTATTACAAGATAGCTGAATATAGTTGCCTGTGCTGTACAGTAGGTCTTTGTTGTTTATCTATTTTATATATAATAGTGTGTATCTGTTAATTTCAAATTTCTGATTTATCCCTCCCCCCTTCCCTTTGGTAACCATAAATTTGTTTTCTATGTCTATTAGTCTGTTTGTTTTGTAAATAAGTTAATTTGTCTCATTTTTTTTAGATTCCACATATAAGTGATATCATATGATATTTATCTTTCTCTGTCTGATAGTATGATAATCTCCAGGTCCATCCATGTTGCTGCAAATGGCATTATTTCATTCTTTTTTATGGCTGGGTGATATTCCATTTTATTTATATATATATATATATATATATATATCATATCTTTATCTATTCATCTGTTGATGGACATTTGGGTTGCCTCCAATTCTTGGCTATTGTAAATACTGCTGCAGTGAACACTAGGGTGAATATGTCTTTTTGATTTATAGTTTTCTCCAGATATATGCCCAGAAGTGGGATTGCTGGATCATATGGTAATTCTATTTTTAGTTTTTTCAGGAACCTCCATACTGTTCTCCGTAGTGGCTGCACCAGTTTACATTCCTACCAACAGTGTAGAAGGGTTCCCTTTTCTCCACATCCTCTCCAGCCAGCATTTGTTATTTGTAGGCTTTTGATAATGGCCATTCTGATCAGTCTGAGGTGGTAACCCACTGCGGTTTTGATTTTCATTTCTCTAATAATTAGCATGGTGAGCATCTTTTCATGCACCTGTTGGCCAACTGGATGTCTTATGGTTATGTTTTTATATATGTATAGGCATATATGTGTGTGCATACATATATATAAAATCTTAACTTATGCACACATGTTCATAGCAGCATTATTAATAATAGCATAAAATTATGAATTATTCATAATTCAAAAAGGTAGAAATAATCTAAATCTAAACATCCATCAACTGATGACTGAATTTTTTAAATGTACTTCATCCATACAATGGAATAGTATTCAGCCATAAAAACGAATGAAGTATTGATTCATGCTACAATATGGATGAAAACATTATGCTAAATGAAATAAACCAAATACAAATGGACAAATACTATATGATTCCATTTACATTAGGTATCTAGAATAGGGAAATCTGCAGAGACAAAAAGTAAATGAATGGTTGCTAGGTGCTAGGGGTTGGGGGAGATGGAACTTGACTGATAATGGGTATGGAATTTCCTTTTTTGGGTGATGAAACTGTTCTAAACTTATATTGTAGTGGCAGTTGCACAACTCTGTAAGTATACCAAAACCATTGAAAAGTACACTTTAAATGGCTGAATTTGTAGTATGTGAATTTATTACAATAAATCTGTTACTTAAAAAGGAATGCATGAATGAATGCATGAATGAATGCATGAGTACACAAAATAAATAAATAAATACACATATAAGCATGGTTTTGCATAGACTTATGATGAAAGTGTACCCAGAACAAAAGAGCATCATTTATTCAATCTTCTGCTCCAGATATACCTGTCTCCTTTTTGCTGATGGCTGATCTTCCTGGACATTGTACATCTTTTGCACATATTATCTTCTCTTTTGACTTCCTCCAGTTCACTCTGTCTCAGATCCTCAGCTCATATTCACATGCTGGGCCTCGGTTGGGCCTTGGTCTGAACCACACTGCAGATACTGTAGGCCAATCAGAGCCCCCCAACAAACAGAGGATATGATAGGTAACTTCTAACTGTCATTTCAGTGTTCATGATCCCCCGCATGGGGGCTGGATTTAGCAACTTGCTTTTATCTAATAGAATATGGCAAAAGTGATGGGATGACATGTCCATGATTAGATTACAAAAGACTGTGACTTGTGAATTTCATCTTACTAGCTCTCTCTCTTTCTCTTTCCCTCTTTCTCATTGGAACTGTCTCTTGCCCTCTTGCTTACTTAATGCCATGTTGTGAGATGCTCTATGGAAAGGTATACATGACAAGAAACCAAGAGATGCCTCTAGTCAACAGGACGTGAGGAACTCAAGCCTCACTCCAACAACCTATAAGGAACTGAATTTTGCTGCCTACCATGTGGGTGATCTTGGAAATAAATCCTTCTTTGGTTGAGCCTTCAGATGAGATCACAGCCCTAGTTGACATCTTGATGGTAACCTTATTAATACTATAGCAGAGAATGCATCTAAGCAATGCCTGGATATATGACTCATGGAAACCACGAGGTAATAAATGTGAGTAAGCTGCTAGGTTTGGTGGTAATTTGTTATGTCACAGTAGAGCAGTTGTTAACTAATCCAGAAGATAAGTCATATTAAACATGCTCCTTCCCTGTCACCAGAACTTTGGAACCAAGCCTCCCTTGCAGTTGGGTGAGGTCAAGTATCTGGCCCTATAAAACCTTCTCAATTTGGAGATTTGTTTGTACCTTTCAAAACTCTTCCTTGACAACCCAGTACCGTTAAGGTAGAATCCAAAATACATGCTTACTGTAGCTTACAAAATCATTTTTGATCTGGAAGACTTCTGGACTCATCCCACCCTCCCTTCACCTTCTCTGCTCCAACCACATTGGTCTTCTTACTGGTCATTGAACCAAAAATGTTTTTACTCTGGAGCATCACCCTTTGCTTTCTACATTTAGAAAGTTCTTCCCACAAGACACTTGCATTACTCACTACCTCACTTCCTTCAGGCCTTGTCAAATATCACTTCCTCGAAGAGTTCTTTGCCAATAACCACTAAAATTGTCCTCAATTCCCAATCTCTAGTCCCGTCTCTTACTTTATTTTTTGTGATAGAACTTATCACAGTCTAATATTATACACATTGACTTATACACTTGTCCTGTCTGTTCCCTCTAGAAAGTCAGTTCGTGAGGGCAGGGACTTCATTTTGTTCACTGTTGTAACTCCACTGCCTAGAACAGTGCCTGGTGCCTACATCCAGATCAGGAGAGCAGGTATTGGAAGAGATAAGTCACTTCCCAGAGAGTTCTAGAATTTGAAACAGAAAGGGGGAGTTTTCAGCAGCCAGAGAGAAATAGTCAGGTATTCAGAAAGCCCCAAACCCAAAGGTGGGCCCCCAGAAATTCCTGGGGGAAGCCAGGGCAAGCAGCATAAATGGAAAGAGCTCTCAGCAAAATCTCTCACTTTAGCTGCAAGACTAGTTTCATAAAAAGGCATTTCAGGTAGCTACTCAATAGACTCATCTTTCTATGTGGCTAGAAAATATATTCTTCATGAGAGTCACTTTTTCTAGGTTTTTTGTATTTGCATTTTGTTCTTTCATGCCCAATTATCATGCATAATTTAACTGCATGATTTAATTAATTGCCAAATTGCAATTGTGCAAAATTTTATGTATAAATAATTAGCAACAGAGGCAAACTCTTATTACTTTAGAACGAACAGCCGGTAGCTAATTACACTCACAATTACCTAATTGTAGGTTTAGCAACTTCTAGACTTGTTTTATATTCAAAATAGACCACATCTTTTTTAATTAAAATTTTTGTTCTAAATTTTTGAAAAGGGAACATATAAGTGAAAGGTTGTAGTATGATTTTGTAAAGCATGCAGAGGAATACTATGTGGGATAAAATCTAATTAGAACACTAATTAATGTACCATCGAGAACAGATGAGATGGAGTTCAGGACTGTGTTTATCGTTGCAGTTAACAGATTCTATAAGATTGACATAATCCAATGGGAGACGATGTAAAAACATTCACAGAAAGTAAAAAAAAACAGAAAAAACAATGTGAAGTAGATGAACGCATGCCCAGTGAGTCTATATATCCTGGGGGCAGAAATGAGGGAGGCCCAAAACAAAAAGAAGTAAGGAAAGGGAGCTAAAGAAAACTACGTAAATCAAGTAAGGATTTGGAAGCCTAGGTATGCAATGTTGAGGGAAAGAAACTATCTTACATCTCTGTGTTGCAGCTAACCATTGGTTCATCCTGCTAGGAAGTCAGGCAGTCCTTGGAAAACAATATGGTAGTATGTGTGAGCATAGCCTTTGATACAGTCATCTCCTTCCTGATCATAATTTCCAAAGGAAAAAAAATCTAAGCATAAAGCTACTCATTATAGTTTTACACACCGTGTGAATGATTCAGGAATGAATAAAGGAAAATGAAGATGTAAAATAAATTGATGAAGTTACAAAGATTTTAATAAACAAGGGAAATAAAAAGGCTGTCTCATTCAATATCACATTTGAGGTATTTTCAGAAAGCAGTTAAAGTCAATTTATAAGTTTATGCCATTTCTCATACTGGATCTCCTCCTTTCCCATAAGAGGAACAAGAGTTAATGAATATCTTGATTAGAGATAAGGCATGTTTTTGGCAATTTTTTGTTATGGTGATTTTATTTTTATTGGTCATTAAACTTGCTAATCAGCATTAATTCATAATCAGCATTAATTCAACTATGCAGTTTCAAGCATTTAGAATGAAATTGAGCTAAGCATATTTGTAAATGTTTGATTTTTAAGACTAGCATGCAGATTATTCTTTTAAAGCCTGCTGTGTTTTGGCCAAATCATATATTTGGGGCACAATTTGCCAAGTAAGAGTATGAATTTTTTTAAATCCATATATGCGTTATCTATATCTATGTCTTTTATCAACTTAAAGCTAAAACTATACCCCTATCCATAAATTCATGGTTAGTATTATTTATTGAATATTTGTGAAGCTGAGTTCCTTTCTTCTCCACTCATTTGTTCATAACCATACAAATTAAGCCAGTGGTTTTTAATTCTCAATTCACTTCAGTCCTGTAAACACATATTGACTATCTACTATACCCAAAGCAACATCTTTTATTAGGAACATTTCATCAGAAATATTTCAGCAGCAACATTTCTGGGCTCTTTCCTCAGGGAAATACATAGCTTGTGAACATTAGAATCGCTACTGTACGTGTAATGGTGTTTAAGTTGGGAGAGATGTTATTTACATTTAATCAAATGAAATGTCTCATTCTTTAACAACTCCCCATGCCGGCACCCCCACTTCCCAGTTTCTAGTCAACAAAAACTATTTTTAAATCAGAAGAAGCATCATATTTTTCCCAGATGCTTGATGTAACTGTTCTTTTTATGTCCACATTCTCAGCTTCCTTTAAATTCACACATTTCATTTCGTTAACTAAATCCCCCATCCATTTTATCTAGAACTGATTTTTTGCTTTTCTCTGACTTTTAATATCGATTCTCTGTCCTACATATGTTTTTGTATTGAATTACCTATTTATGATCTTAAACATTCTGTAAGACTTCTTCTCCAGCCAGGTGGTAGTGTTGCAAGACATGGGGCCCCCCATCTGCTAGTTCAGTTTTTTTTGTTTTGTTTTGTTTTTTTGTTTTTTTGGTTTTTTGTTTTTACTGTTGGGCATACCATGAGAACACAAAAGTAACCATGTATTAATTACTTGATAACCCTGATGTATAACCTGCAAATAAAATACTGCAAACAATTGATACACATATTAACTCTTTAAAATTCTGGACAAGTTATAAAAGTCATTCAAAACTGCGGTCAAGTTTCAGAAATCCTAGCAGAAGCTGGGTGTTGCCCTAAAATGTTCAAAAGTTGAGCTTAAAGAATATTTTCAAAGACAGGCAGTTTCCTTATTCCTCTGTTCACCAGCAACATACATGAAGGTGGAAAAACAACTGCCAGGATCCTGCACCAAGAAAGAGATAGGAATGATCTGTAATTAAGATGGAATACTACTCAGCCATAAAAACCGACAACATAATGCCATTTGCAGCAACATGGATGCTCCTAGAGAATGTCATTCTAAGTGAAGTAAGCCAGAAAGAGAAAGAAAAATACCATATGAGATCGCTCATATGTGGAATCTAAAAAACAAAAACAAACAAACAAAAACAAAGCATAAATACAGGACAGAAATAGACTCATGGACAGAGAACACAGACTTGTGGTTACCGGGGGTGGGGTGGGGTAGAGGGTGGGAAGGGATAGACTGGGATTTCAAAATTGTAGAATAGATAAACAAGATTACACTGTATAGCACAGGGAAATATACACAAAATGTTATGATAAATCACAGAGAAAAAAATGTGACAATGAGTGTGTATATGTCCATGAATGACTGAAAAATTGTGCTGAACACTGGAATTTGACACAACACTGTAAAATGATTATGAAGCAATAAAAAATGTAAAAAAAAAAGAAATTGAATATAGCTCCCTATGCTATACAAAAAAAAAAAAGATGTTACTCAGAACTGGATGATTTTAAATTTACTTTAAGATTGGGTACTCCTTAGTTGTGTTCACCTATGTCCCTTCCCTACCGTCCCTTCCCCGCAAATTCATGTACATTACTTAGCAAAAGTCACCCTGAAAGCTACCAAATATGAAGCTTTAGTCTTTCTTGATTCTATTCATCATAAATTCAGAATGTCTAAATTAAGAATTTATAATCTTTGACGCTCAGGGATACTCATGTCCAGTCAAGTCAAAAAAGTCTCCTGGGAGCTGAACTCAGTGTTTCTCCCCTCAAGGAAAATGACCAAGCCCTGCCTAATATCAGCCCCAGGGAAAGACTTCAGAACCAGGAAGGATTTACAAATTCTTAAAATTGCCCTCTGTTTATACTTTAATTTTGAAGACTCAACAATTCCTTTAAATTCTGCTCAATGCTTAACCCGAGTGTTTCCATATTGAAAGCATTAAGTGGAATAGCTTCTGGCTGGAAAAATACAAACAAGTTTCAGTTATCTCCATCACTAAGAACCGGAGAACAAGGCCCACCCTGCCCAGCAAACAAGCAATTAGCTTCTTGGATTTATGCAGCTTGATGAAAATAGTTGATGAACTTGCCAATATTCACTGCCTGTTGAGGACTTAGCTGATTCCTCGGCCCCACAGATACATTGTGAGTGATGGGAACTCTCAGTCAGGTTGTTTCAGCACTCTGGATCCTACTATTGAAACAATCATTCATTTGCAGCAACATGGATAGAACTAGAGATTGTCATACTGAGTAAAGCAAGCCAAAGAAAGAAAAATATCATATCACTTATATGTGTAATGTGAAAAATGATAAAAATTCTATTTACAAACCAAAACCAACTCATGGCCATAGAAAACAATCTATGGTTACCAAAAGGGAAAGGGTAGGCGAGCGATAAATTAGGGGTTGGGGATTAACACACATTACTATATATAAAATAGATAAACAACAAAAGACCTACTGTATAGCACAGGGAACTACATTTGATTTCTTGTAATAACACAATGGAAAAGAATCTGAAAAGAATAGATGTATGCGTATGTATAACTGAATGACTTTGCTGTACACCTGAAACTAACATTGTAAATCAACTACACTTCAATAAATTTTTTTAAATCACTTACTGGTCTATGAGAGAGAGAACATTCAATATTAACAAGCATCTCACAAGCCAGAAGCTGCCAGTGCAGCCAAACAATAGGGCCCTTAAAAGCAACAACTTAACCAAAATATTCAAGTCTCTTTTCGGGACTGACCCCCTTAAACTTCATGGCTTTACGTTCCATAAGATCCAATCAGCTTCACCTTAGCGGATTCTAAATTTTGTCCTTCTCTTACATGAATTCATTATTTATTCACACCTAATACTTCAAAATGGGTTAATGTGCAACACTGGACTGGGGGACTGGAGAATGTTCTGTGTCAGGTGAAAGAATGGAAAATGATTCCCTTTGAATGTTTTCAGATTGTATACTTCCTTACTGATGTGGTCAAATGAACTCTAATTTAGACAGTCCTTCTGGATAATGTTGCATGTTGGTTTGTTGTTGAACATTCACATATCTCTTTTCAACTCTAATTATTTGTTTATTTGAACAAGTCTTAGCTATGGTCAATGGTGAAATGTGAAGGGCTAATTTCAGCAGATGTTTGAAGCCAGCTCTGCTGAGAGCTCTGCAAGGAGTCTCTAGACAGGATCCCTGTGTAGGATGAAGGGGAAGGGACTGGAGGTCAGGGTCATAGGTAAACCAGCATCAACTTCCAAAGGAGTGAAAGCAGAACCAAACCAGAGACAGGCCAGGGTCTCGTCCTGGGAAGTAAGCAAGAAAGATGTCACACAGGGAGTTAGAAGGTTGGAATAGAACACGGATGGAAGAGGTGATGCAGGGGGGTAATGGCAAAAAGATGTTAAAATAACAACTAAGTACATGGATGGGCTGAGAATGAGCCAGATCAAGATTGAATCTTAGTTGGTTGGTACCTTCTATGATGATGAGATACAAGAAGTAGGATGTGGGTAATATTTCCCTGGTAATTATTGCTATCCAGACACTGTCAACCTACCATTTTGGAAATGCACCTCCTCGATCCAAAACAAGTTAAGAAGATAATAGGCAGGGTGAATGTACCTCCATCCATCCATATGGCTGAACTAACAGAACCTACTACCTGTGACTCAGCAGTAGCTTGGCACATGATGGGCCCTTTGAACATTCATTTCCAGACTCATCTCCTATGGAATAGCTCAGAAAGGACCCTTGCCCCTTTGTTCATTTCAAAATAGGTTGATCTGCATCTGAGATGGGGACAGGTGATCCATCAGCTGATTCGTGAGCTATTATGGCAGCTAAGACCACATAAATACAAAGCGGACTCAAATGAAAATAACCTTTCTGTGCAAAAAGGTCCCTGCCAATTAAAACTTGTGAAAGTTGTCTTTGTCCCCTTGTGGAGTAGTGTGGTTGTTAAATAGATGTCACTCCATTGTGTTGAACTTTAAATTGAATATTCAGAATATTTATGTAATACCTCTTCAAACTAAATTGAAATTTTCAGAAATATATATATTTAAATTACACTCTCATTGTGTGAAATTAGAGGACACAAACAAAATGTTATTTTTCTTAGAGAGCAGGTGATCTTTTCATGTAGTAATTTCAAAGGGTCATTTAATCAACAGAGAGATCTCTGAGATTATCATTTGTACTTTTTATCAATATTACCCTGACATTGTATTGGCAACTGTGTGAAGAGTTTATATTGTGCTTTTTGAAAAGAGGGACTAATAGGAATTGTTTTCCTTATAAATAATGCATCAGAAAGAAAACACAGCCCTTTTCACTATCATTGTCAAGTGCTTTATTCCAATCATTTTGAAACAATTGAACATACATCATCTCTGTCTCTTTTTATGATTATAAAAGCAATGTGTGTCTTTGTAAAAAAATGAAAAGTTTGAAGAACAATTGAAAAAAACCAATCTCATCAGGCAGAAGCAATCATGATACCATCTTGTTACATTTCCTTTCATAGTTGAGACTATATTATACGTAAAATTTTATACTCTGATTTTGGAAATCAGCATTGCATTAAGTTTTTTCTTCATGCAATGAAATAAAATTCCACATCCTCCCTTTAATAGCTGCATAATAATATATCATATGGAGACGCCATAATTTATTTAAACATATACCTATTATTGGACATTTATGTTGTTTCTACTCTTCCTTATTATAATGTGATAATCATCTTTGGGTGTAAAATGATTGCTTTACAATAATTTCAAAGAAATGATGTGCAAGAAACTATTTCCTTTGAATAAAGTTAAAGAAATGAAATTAATGTGTAAGGTCAAGAAAAGCCTTACAGCTCTTGATGTACATTGCGAAATTGTTTCGCTAAAAATTACTTTTCAAAATGACTAAATTCTTAAGCTTGATTATTCTATAGCCAGCTCTTAAGTAGACTAGAACTTGAATAACTTTAAAAGAGGGCATATTTACTTAACATTGAGCTTTGTTTTGATCTTTTAGACCTCAACTTTCTGCTATCAAATAAGAAAGAGCCTAATACATATGAAAGTATTTCTAGACTTCTGAATGGTCAGAGCTTGGAGGCATCTTGGTGAGAATCTTGTTTCAACTCCTTTTACAGAAGGAGATTGAGGAGCAAAGAGGCATGGAACATGCTCCAGGTGACACAGGGAATCTTGGCACAGCTGGGACTAAGTTGTAAGTCTCCTGAATCCCAACCCAGTGTTCTTCTCATAACACTGTACTGTATTGCAGAGTTTTTTTTTAATATTAAAAAACTACAATTTTATTTTAAACTTTGACCAAACCAGACCATTAGCTCCACTCTGTTTCTTTTTTTAATTCTAATTTTTTATTGAAGTATAAACAATTTACAATGTTAATTACAGGTGTACAGCAAAGTGATTCAGCTATACATATACATACATGTATATATTTTTTTCAGATACTTTTCCATTACAGCTCATTACAAGAAACTGAATATAGTTCCCTGTGCTATACAGTAGGCCATTATCATTTATTTATTTTATATGTAGTAGTGTGTATCTATCCATCAACAGATGACTGGATGAAGAAAATGTGGCGTATATATATACAATGGAATATTACTCAGCTGTAAAAAAAGAATAAAAATGCCATTTGCATTTACTTTTATTACTATTAACCAAAGAGTTTATAGAGCAAGAGGTCTGGAATGGATATAACATGATTGTTCACTTTCTGATACTTTGTTCATCTTTGTCTGATGGTTTGTGCACTCTTGTGTAAGTATGTTATACTGAACACATTTAAAAATCACACATTATAGAGAAGCAAGAAATCTCTAACTCAATAAATCAGGTATGGTACAAAAAGTATTCTCTCATCTGCACTCAAAGATAATTGTCTATATATTAACTAGAAGAGAAAATATTACATGTTTTATATATTAATTAAGAAACAATTGCATCCACCTGAGAATTGAAGGAGTAAGAAGGACTCACATACAAGAATTAGATCAAAGAGGCAATAAATGAAAAATTATAGACTGTAAAATCATGAAAACCAATACAGTTAATATTAAACTTATGAAATTTATCCAAATAAGTCTTCCGAGTTAATAGATGCCTTTCAATATTATCATCTAAAAAGTGAAAATAAAATAAAAATTAAACTAATTTTTAAATTTTTTTAAATAAAATTGCCAAATTTGGGAAAGGAAACATTAAATCTGAAGAGCCATTGTTGGGAGTGGTGGGATAACAAAAACACCCTAAGAAAATGAGGGTGTATGATCTATATGATAAGCATGGACCCTAGAATCAGGTGGCCTGCATCTAAAGCTCAGCTCTATCACATTCATAGCACTATGAAGTGAGGCAGGTTATTGAACTTCTCGGAAATTAAATTTTCTGCTCTGGAAAAATATCAGGTTACCAAACACTTTCTGTAAAGTCCCACTTAGTCATGGTAAAAAGTCATACTTTTTATATGTTGCTGGATTCAGTTTGCTACCATTTTGTTCAGCTTTTTTTTTTGAGTTAATATTCATAAGGAATATTGGCCTGTAGTTTTCTTTTCTTATTATGTATTTTCTCTGATTTTGGTATCAGGGTAATACTGGCTTCATAGAATGTGCTGGGAAGTGTTCCCTCTTCTTCTATTTTTAGGTTGTTTAAGAAGGACTGGCATTCTTCCAATCCAAGAACATGGTATATCTTTCCATCTGTTTGTGTCATCTTCAATTTCTTTCATCAGTGTCAGTTTTCAGAGTACAGGTCTTTTGCCTTGTTAGGTAGGTATATTTCTAGGTATTTTATTCTTCTTGATGCAATAGTAAATGGGATTTTCCCCTTAATTTCTCTTTCTGACAGTTCATTGTTAGTGTACCTAAATGCAACAGATTTCTGTATATTAATTTTGTATCCTGCAACTTTATTGACAAATTCATCGAGGAGCTCTAGTAGTTTTCTGGTAGCGTCGTTAGGATTGTCTATATATAGTATCATATCTGCCAACAGTGTCAGTATTACTACTTCATTTTCAACTTGGATTTGTTTGATTTCTTTTTATTCTATGATTACTGTGGCTAGGACTGCCAAAACTATGTTGAATAAAAATGGTGAGAGTGAGCATCCTTGTCTTGTTACTGATCTTACAGGAAATGCTTTCAGCATTTCACCATTGAGAATAATGTTAGCTCTGAGTTTGTCATATCTGGCTTTTATTATGTTTAAGTATACTTTTTCTATCCCCACTTTCTGGAGAGTTTTTCCCATAAAGCAGTGTTGAATTTTATCAAAAGATTTTTCTGCATCTATTGAGATGGTCATGTGGTTTTTACTCAATTTGTTAATGTGGTGTATCACATTGATTGATTTGCAGATATTGAAATGGCCATATTACCCAAAGCAACCTATAGATCCAACACAATCTCTAATAAAATACCAATGGTATTTTTCACAGAACTAGGACAAATAATTTTAAAAATTCGTATGGAAACACAGAAGACACCAAATAGCCAAAACAATCTTGAGAAAGAAGAATGAAGCTGGAGGAATCATGCCTCCTGATTTCAGACTATACCACAAAGCCACAGTAATCAAAAGAGTATGATACTGGCACAAAAACAGACACATAGATCAATGGAACAAGATAGAAAGTTCAGAAATAAACCCACATATTTATGATCAATTAATCTATGACAAAAGAGGCAAGATATACAATGAAGAAAAGACAGTCTCTTCAATAAGTGGTGCTGGGAAAACTGAACAGCTGCATATAAAAGAATGAAATTAGAACATTCTCTAACACCATATACAAAAATAAACCCAAAATGGATTAAAGACCTAAATGGAAGACTGAATACTATAAAACTTCTAGAGGAAAACATAGGCAGAACACTCTTTGACATAAATATTTTTGGCAGCAATATTTATTTGGATCTGTCGCCTAGAGTAATGGAAACAAAAAGAAAAATAAAATATGGGGCCTAATTAAACTTAAAAGCTTTTGCACAGCAAAGGAAGTCATAAACAAAACAAAAAGACAACCTACCAAATGGGAGAAAATATTTGCAAATGATGTGACCAACAAGGGATTAATTTCCAAAATATACAGTTTATACAGCTAAATTGAAAAAAAAAACAAACACCCAATCAAAAAATGGGCAGAAGATCTAAATAGACATTTCTCCAAAGAAGACACTCAGATGGCCAATAGGCACATGAAAAGATGCTCATTATCTCTAATTATTAGAGAAATGCAAATCAAAATCACAGTGAGGCATCACCTCACACCAGTAAGAATGACCATCATCAAAAAGTCCACAAATAATAAATGTTGGTAAGGATGTGAAGAAAAAGGAGCCCTCTTACACTGTTGGTAGGAATATATTTTGGTGCAGCCACTATGGAAAACAGTATGGAGGTTCCTGAAAAAAGTAAAAATAGACTTGCCATATGATCTAGCCATTCCACTCCTGGGTATATACCAGGAGAAAACTATAATTCAAAAAAAAACATGCAATCCAGTGTTCACAGAAGCACTATTTTTAAATAGCCAAGACATGGAAGCAACCTAAATGTCCATCAATAGATGACTGGATAAAGAAGATGTGAGATATCTATCTATCTATCTATCTATCTATCTATCTATCTATCTATCTATCTATCTATCTATCTAATGGAATATTATTCAGCCATAAGAAAGAATGAAATAATGCCATTTGCAGCAACATAGATGGGACCTAGAGATTATCATACTAAGTGAAGTAAGTCAGAAATATAAAGACAAATATCATATGATAACACTTATATGTGGAATCTAAAAAAACTGATACAAATGAACTTATTTACAAACCAGAAATAGACTCATAGACATAGAAAACAAATTTATGTTTACCAAAGGGGAAAGAGGGAGGTGGATAAATTAGGGATTTAGGATTAACAGATACACACTACTATATATAAAATAAACAACAAGGACTAACTGTACATCACAGGGAACTATATTCAATATCTTATAATAACATACAAAGGAAAACAATATGAAAAAGAAATTATGTATGTGTATATATATATGAATCACTTTGCTGTACACATGAAACACTGTAAATCAACTATACTTCAATTAAAAATAAAGCAGACTCACAAATACAGAGAACAGACTACTGGTTACTGGAGATGGCATTATAGGGTTGGAGGAGCAGGAGGTACAAACTACTGGGTGTAAGACAGGCTCAAGGATGTATTGTACAACACAGGGAATAGAGCCAATATTTTATAATAACTGTAAATGGAAACTAACTTTTATATATAATTGTTTTCACTTTTTAATAATTTTTTAAAGAGGAGTCATTTTATATATTTCACAGAACTAGAAAAAATCATAGTAAAATTTATATGGAACCATCAAAGACCGAGAATTGCCAAAGCATTACTGAAGAGAAAGAAAGAGGCTGGAGGAATAACTCTCCCAGACTTCACACAATACTACAGAGCTACAGTCATCAAGACAGCATGGTATTGGGACAAAAACAGACATATAGACCAATGGAACAGAATAGAGAGCCCAGAAATGAACCCACAAACTTTTGGTCAACTCATCTTCGACAAAGGAGGCAAGAATATAAAATGGAATAAAGACAGTCTCTTCAGCAAATGGTGTTGGGAAAACTGGACAGCAGCATGTAAAGCAATGAAGCTAGAACACTCCCTTACACCATACACAAAAATCAACTCAAAATGGATCAAAGACTTAACATAAGACCAGATAAAATAAACCTCACAGAAGAAAATATAGGCAAAACATTATCTGACATACATCTCAAAAATATTCTCCTACAACAGTCCACCCAAACAATAGAAATAAAAGCAAGAATAAACCAATGGGACCTAATTAAACTTACAAGCTTCTGCACATCAGAGGAAACCATAAGTAAAACAAAACGACAACCTACGGAATGGGAGAAAATTTTTGGAAATGAAATCGACAAAGGCTTGATCTCCAGAATATATAAGCAGCTCATATGACTTAATAAGAAAAAAACAAACAACCCAATCCAAAAATGGGCAGAAGACCTAAACAAGCAATTGTCCAAGGAACACATATAAATGATGAATAGGCACATGAAAAAAAATGCTCAATATCACTAATTATCAGAGAAATGCAAATCAAAACTACAATTAGGTATCACCACACACCAGCCAGAATGGCCATCATTCAAAAGTCCACAAATGACAAATGCTGCAGAGGCTGTGGAGAAAGGGGAACCCTCCTACACTGCTGGTGGGAATGCACTTTGGTGCAGCCACTGTGGAAAACAGTGTGGAGATTCCTCAAAAGACTAGGAATAGACTTACCATATGACACAGGGATCCTGCTCCTGGGCATATATCCAGAAGGAAGCCTACTTCAAAAAGGCACCTGCACCCGAATGTTCATAGCAGCACTATTTACAATAGCCAAGACATGGAAACAGTCTAAATGTCCATCAACAGATGACTGAATAAAGAAGAAGTGGTATATTTATACAATGCAATACTACTCACCCATAAAAACCAACAACATAACACCATTTGCAGCAACATGGGTGCTCCTGGAGAATGTCATTCTAAGTGAAGTAAGCCAGAAAGAGAAAGAAAAATACCATATGAGATTGCTCATATGTGGACTCTAAAAAAAACAAAAAACAAACAAAGCATAAATAGAAAACAGAAATAGACTCATAGACATAGAATACAAACTTGTTGTTGTCAAGGGGGCGGGAGGTGGGAAGGGACAGACGGGATTTCAAAATTGTAGAATAAATAAACAAGATTATACTGTATAGCACAGGGAAATATACACAAGATCTTATGGAAGCTCACAGAGAAAAAAAATGTGACAATGAATATATGTATGTTCATGTATAACTGAAAAATTGTGCTCTACACTGGAATTTGACACAACATTGTAAAATGATTTTAAATCAATAAAAAATTTAAAAAAATAAAGAGGTTTAAGTCTTTGATCCATTTTGAGTTGATTTTTGTGTGTGGTGTAAGGGAGTGTTCTAGCTTCATTGTTTTACATGCTGCTGTCCAGTTTTCCCAACACCATTTGCTGAAGAGACTGTCTTTATTCCATTGTATATTCTTGCCTCCTTTGTCGAAGATGAGTTGACCAAAAGATTGTGGGTTCATTTCTGCGCTCTCTATTCTGTTCCATTGGTCTATATGTCTGTTTTTGTCCCAATACCATGCTGTCTTGATGACTGTAGCTCTATAGTATTGTCTGAAGTATGGGAGAGTTATTCCTCCAGCCTCTTTCTTTTTCTTCAGTAATGTTTTGGCATTACTCTAGGTCTTTGATGATTCCATATAAATTTTATTATGATTTGTTCTAGTTCTGTGAAATATGTCCTGGGTAATTGGATAGGGATTGCATTAAATCTGTAGATTGCCATGGGCAGTGTGACCATTTTAACAATATTGATTCTTCCAATCCAAGAGCATGGGATATCTTTCCATTTTTTAAAATCGTCTTTAATTTCCTTCATCCATGGTTTATAGTTTTCTGTGTATAATTCTTTCCCCTCCTCGGTAACATTTATTCCCAGATATTTTATTACTTTGGGTGCTATTTTAAAGGGGATTGTTTCTTTACTTTTTTTTCTGTTCACTCATCGTTAGTGTAAAGAAATGCAACTGATTTTTGAACGTTAATCTTGTAATCTGCTACCTTGCTGAATTCTTCAATCAGCTCTAGTAGTTTTTGTGTGGACCTTTTAGGGTTTTCTATAAATAGTAACATGTCATCAGCATATAGTGACACTTTTACCTGTTCTTTTCCAATTTTGATCATTTTTATTTCTCTCTCTTGCCTGATTGCTGTGGCTAGGACTTCCAGGACTATGTTGAATAGGAGTGGTGATAGTGGGCAGCCATGTCTTGTCCCAGATTTTAGTGGGAAGCTTTTGAGTTTTTCACCATTGAGTAAAATGCTGGATGTAGGTTTATCATATATAGCTTTTATCATGTTGAGATATGGTCCCTCTATACCCACTTTGGCGAGAGTTTTTATCATAAATGGGTGTTGAGTTTTATCAAATGCTTTTTCTGCATCGATTGAGATGATCATGTGGTTTTTGTCCTTTCTCTTGTTGATGTGATGTATTACATTGACTGATTTGAGTATATTGAACCACCCTTGTGTCCCCGGGATGAACCCCAATTGGTCATGATGCATAATCTTTTTTATGTGTCGTTGGATTCTGTTTGCTAATATTTTGGTGAGGATTTTGGCGTCTATGTTCATCAGTGATATTGGCCTATAATTCTCTTTTTTTGTAGTGTCTTTGCCTGGTTTTGGTATCAGGGTGATGGTGGCTTAATAGAATTTGTTTTGGAGTATTCCCTCCTTTTCAATCATCTGGAAGAGTTTGAGAAGGACTGGTATGAGTTCTTCTTTGTATGTTTGGTAGAATTCCCCAGTGAAGCCGTCCGGTCCTGGACTTTTATTTGTAGGGAGGTTTTTAATTGCTATTTCTATTTCCTTTCTAGTGATCGGATTGCTCAATTATTCAGTTTCTTCTTGATTCAGTCTTGGTGGACTGTATGTTTCCAGAAACTTGTCCATCTCCTCTAGGTTATCCAGTTTGGTTCCATATAGTTTTTCATAATATTCTCGTATGATATTCTGTATTTCTATTTTGTTTGTTGTAATTTCTCCATTTTCCTTTCTTATTTTGCTAATTTGTGCCCTCTCCTTTCTCTTCTTTGTGAGTTTGGCCAGAGGTTTGTCGATTTTATTTACTTTTTCATAAAACAAGCTTTTGGTTTGGTTGATTTTCTCTATGGTCTTGTTAATCTCTATTGTATTTATTTCCTCCCTGATCTTTATAATTTCCTTCCTTCTGCTGCCTTTTGGGGTTTTTTGCTCTTCTTTTTCTGGTTCTTTTAGCTGGTGGGTTAGATTGTTTATTTGAGATTGTTCTTCTTTTTTGAGGGAGGCTTGTATCACTATGAACTTCCCTGTAAGCACTGCCTTTGCTGTGTCCCATAAATTTTGTGTGGTTGTGCTTTCATTTTCATTTCTCTCAAGGTCTTTTTAAATTTCAACTTTGATTTCATCATTGACCCACTGGTTTTTTAATACATATTGTTTAATCTCCATGCTTTCCTTTTTTTCTCCTTTGTTTCTCTGTAGTTGATTTCTAGTTTCATGGCATTGTGGTCAGTAAAGATACTTGAGATCATTTCTATCTTCTTAAAGTTGCTGAGGCTTCTTTTGTGCCCAAGTACATGATCAGTCCTAGAAAATATTCCATGTGCACTTGAAAAGAATGTATATCCTATTTTTGGGGGGTGTAATGGTCTGAAAATATCCACCAAACCTAATTTTTCTATTGTATCATTTAATTTCTCTGTTGCCTTATTTATTTTCTGTCTGGAAGATCTGTCTAGTGATGTTAATGCAGTGTTAAAATCTCCGACTATGATTGTATTCCCATCAATTTCCCCCTTTATCTCTGTTAGTAATTTTTTTATGTACTTAGGTGCTTATATTGGGTGCTTATATATTAATGAGTGCAATATCCTCATCTTGTATCACTCCTTTAATCATTATAAAATGTCCTTCTTTATCTTTCTTTATGGCCTTTGTTTTAAAGTCTATTTTGTCTGAAATCAGTACTGCAACACCTGCTTTTTTGGCTTTTCCATTTGCATGGAATATCCTTTTCCATCCTTTCACTCTCAATCTATGTGTGTCCTTCCCCCTAAAATGGGTCTCTTGTATGCAGCATATTGCAGGTCCTTGCTTTATTATCCAGTCTGCCACTCTTTGTCTTTTGACTGGAGCATTTAGTCCATTAACATTTACAGTAATTAATGATAGATGTGTGTTTATCGCCATTTTGAAC
The DNA here is from genome assembly GCF_048564905.1 of Vicugna pacos. NCBI lineage: Eukaryota > Metazoa > Chordata > Mammalia > Artiodactyla > Camelidae > Vicugna > Vicugna pacos. Next base: position 105,984,657 of record NC_133023.1, on the reverse strand, counting down.
TTATCTTTGCAGTTTATTTGGTATTTTCTCTTTGTTCCTTTCTTCTTCCTTTTGTGGTTTGGTAATTTTCCTTTGTATTATCATGGATTTTATTTAGTTTTTGTGACTCCCTTGTAAGTTTTTGGCTTGTGGTTACCCTATTTTGTAAGTCTATTAGCCCATTACTATAACTGTTTTTATTAAACTGATAGTAACATGATCTCAAGCCCATCCTACTGAGAACAAATAATTTAAAAAAGAAAGAAAAAAATTCTATATTTCCTTGCCTCCCTCTCCCACTCTCAATGATTTGTAAGTCTTCTTTTATAACTTTGTGTTTATTTTCTTTGTAATCCGTGAGTTATCACCTTTCCAGTTGTGAGCTTCTCATTTCTGTAGCATCCTGCTGCTTTTCTATTTAGAGTAGACCTTTCAATATTTCTTTTAGCATGGGTTTAGTGTTGCTAAACTCTTGTAGCTTCTTCTTGTCTTCTTTATCTCTCCTTCTATCCTAAAGAATAGACTTGCTGGATAAAGTATCCTAGGCTGCATCTTTTTTTTCATTCAGGACTTTGAATATGTCTTGCCACTCCCTTCTGGCCTGTCATGTTTGTGTCACGAAATCAGCTGAGAGCCTTAAGGGGGTTTCCCTTGTAACTCACTCTTTGCTTTTCTCTTGCTGCCTTTAGGATCATTTCTTTATCTTTGATTCTGGTCATCTTGATTATGATATGTCTTGGTATGGGCCTGTTTGGGTTCTTCCTATTTGGGACCCTCTGAGCTTCCTGTACTTGGATGTCTGATTCGTTCTTTACGTTTGGGAAGTTTTCAGTCATGATTTCTTCAAAAACCTTTTCAGTCCCCTTTGATCTTTCTTCCCCTTCTGGGACCCCTATTATGCAAAGATTGGCACACTTTATATTATCCCATAGGTCCCTTATGCTGCTTTCATTTGTTTTTATTTGTTTATCTTGCAGCTCTTCTGATTGGGTGCTTTCTGTTGTCCTGTCTTCTAGGTCACTAATTCGTTCCTCTGCATTATCTAGTCTGCTTTGCACAGCCTTTAGATCCATTCTCATCTCAGCCAATGAGTTTGCCAATTCTACTTGGCTCTTCTTTATAGCTTCAATATCATTTTTGACATATTTTATATCTCTAAACACTATCTCTTTTAATTCCTTCAGTATTTTGATCACTCCTTTTTTGATCTTGATCTATTAGGCTAACAGTGTCTATTTCATTGATCGTTCTTTCAGGGGATTTCTCTTGTTCTTCTAATTGGGAATGGTTCCTCTGATTCTTCATCTTGCTCATACCTCTCTGGCACTGTGGCTTATGGAGTATCAGTTATCTATCATGGTCCTTAAGGAGTTTATTTACCTATCTAATGCCTACACAGGAATAAAACTTAACAAAAAGGATAAATAGAGAAACACAATTTAAAAAGAAGGGAGAAAAAAAGGCTTGAAAACAGTGTATAATCAATTATAGAAGAGCAATTTGAATCAGACTGGCATTCGAGTTGAGATGTCTTTTTAAAAACCCTTAAAAATGGGGAAAAGATCAAAAAACATTATTTGAAACCTCTGTATAATCAATAGAAGGAGATCAAAACCAAAAGAAATGAAAACGAAATCAGGTGGTTTTTTAAAAATAATAATAATATAACTACTTTAAAAGAAAAATTTAAAAGGAATTAAAACTAGAAGCATATACAATTGTTTAGAAAGTAGAAATTAAAAAGGTAATAGAAAATAGAACAGATAAAAAAGGATAAAATAAAGAGAGAATTTTAAAAGCAAGGAGGAAAAAAACCTTGAAAACAGTGTATAATGAATAATAGAAGAGCAAGTTGAAGCAGAATACCAATCAGGTTGAGACATTTTAAAAACCTTTAAAAAAGGAGAAAAGGGGAAAAACACTTTTGAATCCTGTGTATAATCAATAACAGGAGATCATAACCAAGAGAAATAAAAATGAAATGATGTGGGTTTTTAAAAATAGTAATAATAATAAAAATATTTTAAAAGAAAAATTTAAATGGGATTAAAACTAAGAGCATATATAGTTATTTAAAAAGTAAAAATTAAAAAGGTAGTAGAAAATAGAACAGGTAAAAACAGATTTAAAAAAAAAAAAGGGGGGTGTGTGTTCTCCTGGAGACTGTGTGCTCTTAATGAGGAGTCTTTCTGTCTTCGTCCGGTTTTGGAAGCTCAGCTTGTTGTTTACAGAGGCCCTCCGTTGGCGCCCTCATCTGTGCTGCTCCCAGCACCTGTCGGCAATCAGATCGCACCCCCTCCCAACACTGGGTCAGGTGCAGCGCTCCTCTGCTTGGGCGGGCTGGTCACTGCCCCTCCCGATGCCGCAGTCAGATGTTGCAGACTGGCCAGGCAGGAGGGCGGGTCATGCCCTCTCTAGCACTGTGGTCAGGGGCTATGTTCCTGCCCACAATGCGGGGGGCCGCCCGCCATGCCCCGGCGCCGGTTGCTCCGCTGCTGTGTTCCGCTACGCGCTCCGCCTCGGGTGGGCGCTCCGCAGGTGGGCTTGGAGAAGACCGTAGAACAGCCTCGCCCCTGCTCCGGGCCAGAACCCAGCTCCTTGTGTGTTGTGGTGGAGCGAGTTCTCTGCAGGACCAGGGCAGAAGGATCCTATCTGCCTCGGGCTGTAGACAAGTCTCCATCTGGCCTTTGAGGCTGCTGACCCCCAGGTGCAGATTCAGGTTTCACCCCCGCTCCCCCCTGGGTGCTAAGCATTGGAGGATATGGCGGCCGCGCCTCAGCCCCGCCTCTCTTACCCCAAAAACCTTCCGCGGGTTTTCAGAGATGGAGGTATGGCGCCCTTCCCCCCAGGGCACATCAGCCGTGCTGTTTCATGGAGGGCCCAGGTTGTTCTGCCCTGTACACCCACAGCCATGGCGCGCAGCCCCTTGCAGTCCCCCTGGGCTGCCTCAGTGCAGCCGCCCGCATCCCTTGCCCGGCTTGGGCAGCCTGGCCCGGCCCCCAGCTGCCGGCTCACGTCTCGGGCTGGGTGTCGCAGGGACCCTCTTTGCCCATTTGACTTAGTTCTGCCTGTCAAGCGCTGCTCTATACAGGTCCGAGCCTCGGAGGCTCCCCCTCCATCCCGCTGGCCTCTCCATTGGAGGGGGGAGACCCAGCAAACGAGCGCTAGTCCTCCTTTGCCGTTCCCTCCCTGCGGGACTGGTCCCGCACTGTTTGGCCTTTTCTTCTTTCTTTTTCCTTTTCTCCTACCAGGTTTTTGGTGTCTTTGTGTTTTGAAGAGGACAATGTTCTGTTGGAGTTCCGCAGGTGCTCTGGTTGGCTGAGTGGATCCATGGATGTGAGTCTTGGTGTATTTGTGGGAGAGGGTGAGCTATGAGCATCCTACTACTCGCCACCTTGGCCTCTGCCCTATATATAGATTGATTCTTAAGAGACAAACTGAGGCCATCGATTTGAGGCACTTCTTTTCAAATACAGGCATTTAGCAATATAAATTTCCCTATAAGTACTGCTTTGGTGGCATCATATAAATTCTGTTATAAATTTCATTTTCATTCTGTTTAAAATATATTCTAGTTTCCCTTTGGATTCTTTTTTGATCCATGAGTTATTTAGGAGTGCATTATTTAGTTTCCAAATATTTGGGGATTTTCCAGACATGTTTCTCTTATTGATTTCAAATTTAATTCCACTGTGGTCAGAAAATAAACTTTGCATGAGTTGAATTCTTCTAAATTTATTGAGACTTGCTTTATGACCAGAATATTTTATCTATCTTGGTAAATGTCCCATGTACACTTGAAAAGAATGTTAATTCTGATGTTACTGGGATTATCATGTAAATGTCTATTAGGTTAATTTACTCAATAGTAAAGTTCATATTTTCTATGTATTTACTGATTTTCTGTTTGTTTTTTCACTTACTGAGAGGAAGGTATTAAAATCTCTAAGACTGTGGACTTGTCTGTTTCTCCTTGCAGTTCTATTAGTTTTTGTTTCATGTAGTTTGAAGCTTTGCTATAAGGAGCAAAATGTTAAGGACTTTTTTTCTTCTCTTGATTAATTGACAGCCTTATTATTATGAAATGGCTTCTTTGGCTTTGATAATATTCTTTCCCCTGAAATCTCCTTTTTCTGAGTTTAATATAACCACTCTGGCCTATGGCTAACTCCATCATTTCCTTCTCGTAGGGGCAAAGCTCAAATGAGATACATTTTACCTAAGGAAGTAAATGGACTGATATTGATCACAAAGTATCTCCACCAAGAATCCGGAAGCTTGTTATAGCTGTTTATTAAAAAGGAGTGCCGCCAGTGTCCCTCCAGGAAGGTAAGGTCTATTTCTCCAGAAGGTTTCAGGAGAAGGAAAAGAGTTAGGATGCTATAAGTGCCATCTGTAAAAAAAAAGGTAATAAAAGTGTCTCGTGGGTGAGGATACATATTGAGAAGAGCTTTTTACATAAGTAACATTTTTCTCTGGTTAAGCGAAGCCCCTTCCTGCATGCACTCTTCACTTTTAGGTTGTAGTTTCTTGTGTGCAAACACCCAGCACAACTTGCAGCATCTATATATCTGCCTCGTACCCTCTGTAAACTGTTAAAACCTAAGCCTGGGTAGTACACCTCCTGAGATGAGCAAGACCCCCCACACACACACATTTGAAACAAAACTAGGAAACCCAGCAAAGCAAGTGTGTTCACTGAGGTCTTGCTAGCCTGGAGGCTGTGGTTTCATACTGGAGAGCAGAACACTGAGGGCAGTTATGCGGACACTGGGAAAAGAAGGTAGGATGAAAAGTTCCTTGGTAGTAGCCAAGAGGCGAATGATCTTCAAAGTGTGAAGTGGAATTTGTAGGAGGGAAATTAGATGAGTCACATCTCCAGTTTTAAATATGGCCACACTACCATGGATGGGTTTTAGGCAAGAAATACAAAGAGTAGGTAATGGTGAAGGATGGGGGAGAACAGAATGAACCCCTGAGGAGGGTCGCTGTGGGGAAAGGTTTGGAGGAAAAACCCTCTCCCTGCCACGTGGCCCACCAGAACCACCATGGGGAGATGCCGAGGGTGGCATGTCAGTTTGAAGGGCTCTTTAGGGGTGCTAAAATGCCCCCCTTCCTCCCATCAGAGCATTTTGGCCTTGCCAGCATCTTCCCTCCTCCATGGGTGTGTTGGGATGGTGCTTTGTGATGCCTAAGCCCCCCAGGATCACCACTGGCTGGGGGAGAGACTTGCTGAGCAAACAAGGCCAAAGGGTGTGGCCCTTTATGATCCTGGGGAGGGGTATATATATAGGCAGGTCAGGAGGCCTGGGGTAGACCACTGGAAAATTTTGTCATGGCAAGGGTGGTGACCAGGAAATCATCAAGTCCTAGCACATTTATGGAACAAAAGGCTTCAAGCAACAAAGGGAAGAAGAGGAAGATGCCCTGTCAACACAGGTCCAGAGGCAGCGTCAAGGTGAGATGACCCCACTCAAGCTCCTCTTCTTCCCTTTTGACTCCCTGCCCCTTTGACTCCTTCACTGTCCTTGCCTGGCACACACGCCTTCCTCAGCCCACATCCATTCTCCTGAAGCCCCTGTTCCCATATACCTCCACCTTCTTCCCCCAACCAGTGCTCCTCTGTGCTCACCCTATTGTCTTTCCAGGTGACCAAGAGAACCATGCAGGTGAAAAGAAGCCTTCAAGGGAGTTTGAGAAGAAAAGCCTCTCAAAAAACAACTACTCCTTCAATTAAGTCTAAGAAAGCTAAAGGACCAACACTATTTGGCCATTATCACAGGCTGAATGAGACACTGAATCAAAATCAAACTGAGCCAGAGGAGAACCAAGAGGTCATGGAGAAGCCCACCACTTCAAGTCATTACCAGGGCAGCCAGAATATTGGAGCAGGGCCAGAGACCCCAGAAACATCTGCAAAATCTCTTAAAGTCTAGCCACTGATATATGGCCAACTACTAAGAGACCAAACCATGCACCAACAGGATACATCCACGGTGATGAATAAAATAAAAACCTGTTGTGAAAATTTGTTTGTCTCTCTGTGTGTTCTCTAATGGTGGGGAGGGAGGAAGGAAAGAGGCAGGTGTGTGAGAAGTGACAGAAGAGGGGTTCTGTGGGGTTGGAGGCTTAGACCAGAAGGTCCATAATTAGCCAGAAATTAGGAATAAGGACTAGGGGAGGTCTGAGCACTAAAGACAAATTTCTTGCTTAACACTATCCCACAGGCAAGGAGGAAAATGTCTTGGTATTTCTACATGTGCTTTCAGGGGCTTGGAGGGTAGCCACATCACATCAGTGTAGATTGCAGTAACCTATATTAGATGAAGAGTGCCACCCCCCCACCCCCAAAGGCAGAAAAATACGTCAAATAATCACCTTTAGGCCCCTTATCACATAGTGTTTGTTATATCCTACCCTATGCTTTAAGAGGCTAAAGTCCTCCAAAAGGACCAAAAACCACACCCTACTGAAAGTCATTGACAATATCCCCAAAATAATAAGTGTTTGGAGGCTACAAACCCAACACTGATTAGTCCACTTGTTAAGAAAACTGGGTCTCCCCTCTCCAACCGAGAGGCCAGTGGGACAAGGGGAGCCTCCGAGGCTCGGATCTGTACGGAGCAGCGCTTGACTGACAGAACTAAGTTAAATGGGCACAGAGTGTCCCCAGGACACCCAGCCTGAAACCCGAGCTGGGAGCTTGGGGCTGGGCCAGGCCACCTAAGCCAGGCGGAGGACGGCGACGGCTGTGCTGAGGCAGCCCAAGGGGACTGCAGGAGGCTGCGCAACGTGGATGACTGGATGATAAGGCAGAACAACCTGGGCCCTCCATAAAACAGCACGGCTGATGTGCCCTGGGAGGAAGGGTGCATACCTCCATCTCTGAAAACCTAGGGAAGTTTTTCGGCAAAGAGAGGCGGGGCTCAGGCGCGGCCTCCAAATCCTCCGGCGCTGAGCACCCAGGTGGGGGCAGGGGCACAACCTGCATCCGCACTGAAGGGCTCAGCAGCCTCAAAGGCCAGACGGAGACTTGTCTACAGCCCGAGACAGATCGTATCCTTCCGTCCTGATCCCTCAGAGAACTTGCTCCGCCAAGACAAACAAGGAGCTGGGTTCTGGCCCAGAGCATGGACGGGGCTGTTTCTCGGTCTTCCCCGAGCCCGCCTATGGAGCGCGCAGCAGCACAGAGCAGCAGAGTGACCAGCACCAGGAAAGGGCAGGAGGTCCCCCGCCTTTCCGGCAGGAACGCAGCCCCTGACCGCGGTGCTGGGAGGGGGTGCGACCTGCCCTCCCACCTGGCCAGTCTGCAACAGCTGACTGCGGCATCAGGAAGGGCAGTTACCCGCCTGCCCACAGCCTAGGAGAGCTGAACCTGACCCAGTGTTGGGAGGGGGTGCGATCTGATTGCCGACAGGTGCTGGGAGCAGCACAGATGAGGGCGCCAACGGAGGGCCTCTGTAAACAACAAGCTGAGCTTCCAAAACCGGACGAAGACAGAAAGACTCCTCATTAAGAGCACACAGTCTCCAGGAGAACACACACCCCCCTTTTTTTTTTTTAAATCTGTTTTTACCTGTTCTATTTTCTACTACCTTTTTAATTTTTACTTTTTAAATAACTATATATGCTCTTAGTTTTAATCCCATTTAAATTTTTCTTTTAAAATATTTTTATTATTATTACTATTTTTAAAAACCCACATCATTTCATTTTTATTTCTCTTGGTTATGATCTCCTGTTATTGATTATACACAGGATTCAAAAGTGTTTTTCCCCTTTTCTCCTTTTTTAAAGGTTTTTAAAATGTCTCAACCTGATTGGTATTCTGCTTCAACTTGCTCTTCTATTATTCATTATACACTGTTTTCAAGGTTTTTTTCCTCCTTGCTTTTAAAATTCTCTCTTTATTTTATCCTTTTTTATCTGTTCTATTTTCTATTACCTTTTTAATTTCTACTTTCTAAACAATTGTATATGCTTCTAGTTTTAATTCCTTTTAAATTTTTCTTTTAAAGTAGTTATATTATTATTATTTTTAAAAAACCACCTGATTTCGTTTTCATTTCTTTTGGTTTTGATCTCCTTCTATTGATTATACAGAGGTTTCAAATAATGTTTTTTGATCTTTTCCCCATTTTTAAGGGTTTTTAAAAAGACATCTCAACTCGAATGCCAGTCTGATTCAAATTGCTCTTCTATAATTGATTATACACTGTTTTCAAGCCTTTTTTTCTCCCTTCTTTTTAAATTGTGTTTCTCTATTTATCCTTTTTGTTAAGTTTTATTCCTGTGTAGGCATTAGATAGGTAAATAAACTCCTTAAGGACCATGATAGATAACTGATACTCCATAAGCCACAGTGCCAGAGAGGTATGAGCAAGATGAAGAATCAGAGGAACCATTCCCAATTAGAAGAACAAGAGAAATCCCCTGAAAGAACGATCAATGAAATAGACACTGTTAGCCTAATAGATCAAGATCAAAAAAGGAGTGATCAAAATACTGAAGGAATTAAAAGAGATAGTGTTTAGAGATATAAAATATGTCAAAAATGATATTGAAGCTATAAAGAAGAGCCAAGTAGAATTGGCAAACTCATTGGCTGAGATGAGAATGGATCTAAAGGCTGTGCAAAGCAGACTAGATAATGCAGAGGAACGAATTAGTGACCTAGAAGACAGGACAACAGAAAGCACCCAATCAGAAGAGCTGCAAGATAAACAAATAAAAACAAATGAAAGCAGCATAAGGGACCTATGGGATAATATAAAGTGTGCCAATCTTTGCATAATAGGGGTCCCAGAAGGGGAAGAAAGATCAAAGGGGACTGAAAAGGTTTTTGAAGAAATCATGACTGAAAACTTCCCAAACGTAAAGAACGAATCAGACATCCAAGTACAGGAAGCTCAGAGGGTCCCAAATAGGAAGAACCCAAACAGGCCCATACCAAGACATATCATAATCAAGATGACCAGAATCAAAGATAAAGAAATGATCCTAAAGGCAGCAAGAGAAAAGCAAAGAGTGAGTTACAAGGGAAACCCCCTTAAGGCTCTCAGCTGATTTCGTGACACAAACATGACAGGCCAGAAGGGAGTGGCAAGACATATTCAAAGTCCTGAATGAAAAAAAAGATGCAGCCTAGGATACTTTATCCAGCAAGTCTATTCTTTAGGATAGAAGGAGAGATAAAGAAGACAAGAAGAAGCTACAAGAGTTTAGCAACACTAAACCCATGCTAAAAGAAATATTGAAAGGTCTACTCTAAATAGAAAAGCAGCAGGATGCTACAGAAATGAGAAGCTCACAACTGGAAAGGTGATAACTCACGGATTACAAAGAAAATAAACACAAAGTTATAAAAGAAGACTTACAAATCATTGAGAGTGGGAGAGGGAGGCAAGGAAATATAGAATTTTTTTCTTTCTTTTTTAAATTATTTGTTCTCAGTAGGATGGGCTTGAGATCATGTTACTATCAGTTTAATAAAAACAGTTATAGTAATGGGCTAATAGACTTACAAAATAGGGTAACCACAAGCCAAAAACTTACAAGGGAGTCACAAAAACTAAATAAAATCCATGATAATACAAAGGAAAATTACCAAACCACAAAAGGAAGAAGAAAGGAACAAAGAGAAAATACCAAATAAACTGCAAAGATAAGTTCAAAATGGCGATAAACACACATCTATCATTAATTACTGTAAATGTTAATGGACTAAATGCTCCAGTCAAAAGACAAAGAGTGGCAGACTGGATAATAAAGCAAGGACCTGCAATATGCTGCATACAAGAGACCCATTTTAGGGGGAAGGACACACATAGATTGAGAGTGAAAGGATGGAAAAGGATATTCCATGCAAATGGAAAAGCCAAAAAAGCAGGTGTTGCAGTACTGATTTCAGACAAAATAGACTTTAAAACAAAGGCCATAAAGAAAGATAAAGAAGGACATTTTATAATGATTAAAGGAGTGATACAAGATGAGGATATTGCACTCATTAATATATAAGCACCCAATATAAGCACCTAAGTACATAAAAAAATTACTAACAGAGATAAAGGGGGAAATTGATGGGAATACAATCATAGTCGGAGATTTTAACACTGCATTAACATCACTAGACAGATCTTCCAGACAGAAAATAAATAAGGCAACAGAGAAATTAAATGATACAATAGAAAAATTAGGTTTGGTGGATATTTTCAGACCATTACACCCCCCAAAAATAGGATATACATTCTTTTCAAGTGCACATGGAATATTTTCTAGGACTGATCATGTACTTGGGCACAAAAGAAGCCTCAGCAACTTTAAGAAGATAGAAATGATCTCAAGTATCTTTACTGACCACAATGCCATGAAACTAGAAATCAACTACAGAGAAACAAAGGAGAAAAAAAGGAAAGCATGGAGATTAAACAATATGTATTAAAAAACCAGTGGGTCAATGATGAAATCAAAGTTGAAATTTAAAAAGACCTTGAGAGAAATGAAAATGAAAGCACAACCACACAAAATTTATGGGACACAGCAAAGGCAGTGCTTACAGGGAAGTTCATAGTGATACAAGCCTCCCTCAAAAAAGAAGAACAATCTCAAATAAACAATCTAACCCACCAGCTAAAAGAACCAGAAAAAGAAGAGCAAAAAACCCCAAAAGGCAGCAGAAGGAAGGAAATTATAAAGATCAGGGAGGAAATAAATACAATAGAGATTAACAAGACCATAGAGAAAATCAACCAAACCAAAAGCTTGTTTTATGAAAAAGTAAATAAAATCGACAAACCTCTGGCCAAACTCACAAAGAAGAGAAAGGAGAGGGCACAAATTAGCAAAATAAGAAAGGAAAATGGAGAAATTACAACAAACAAAATAGAAATACAGAATATCATACGAGAATATTATGAAAAACTATATGGAACCAAACTGGATAACCTAGAGGAGATGGACAAGTTTCTGGAAACATACAGTCCACCAAGACTGAATCAAGAAGAAACTGAATAATTGAGCAATCCGATCACTAGAAAGGAAATAGAAATAGCAATTAAAAACCTCCCTACAAATAAAAGTCCAGGACCGGACGGCTTCACTGGGGAATTCTACCAAACATACAAAGAAGAACTCATACCAGTCCTTCTCAAACTCTTCCAGATGATTGAAAAGGAGGGAATACTCCAAAACAAATTCTATTAAGCCACCATCACCCTGATACCAAAACCAGGCAAAGACACTACAAAAAAAGAGAATTATAGGCCAATATCACTGATGAACATAGACGCCAAAATCCTCACCAAAATATTAGCAAACAGAATCCAACGACACATAAAAAAGATTATGCATCATGACCAATTGGGGTTCATCCCGGGGACACAAGGGTGGTTCAATATACTCAAATCAGTCAATGTAATACATCACATCAACAAGAGAAAGGACAAAAACCACATGATCATCTCAATCGATGCAGAAAAAGCATTTGATAAAACTCAACACCCATTTATGATAAAAACTCTCGCCAAAGTGGGTATAGAGGGACCATATCTCAACATGATAAAAGCTATATATGATAAACCTACATCCAGCATTTTACTCAATGGTGAAAAACTCAAAAGCTTCCCACTAAAATCTGGGACAAGACATGGCTGCCCACTATCACCACTCCTATTCAACATAGTCCTGGAAGTCCTAGCCACAGCAATCAGGCAAGAGAGAGAAATAAAAATGATCAAAATTGGAAAAGAACAGGTAAAAGTGTCACTATATGCTGATGACATGTTACTATTTATAGAAAACCCTAAAAGGTCCACACAAAAACTACTAGAGCTGATTGAAGAATTCAGCAAGGTAGCAGATTACAAGATTAACGTTCAAAAATCAGTTGCATTTCTTTACACTAACGATGAGTGAACAGAAAAAAAAGTAAAGAAACAATCCCCTTTAAAATAGCACCCAAAGTAATAAAATATCTGGGAATAAATGTTACCGAGGAGGGGAAAGAATTATACACAGAAAACTATAAACCATGGATGAAGGAAATTAAAGACGATTTTAAAAAATGGAAAGATATCCCATGCTCTTGGATTGGAAGAATCAATATTGTTAAAATGGTCACACTGCCCATGGCAATCTACAGATTTAATGCAATCCCTATCCAATTACCCAGGACATATTTCACAGAACTAGAACAAATCATAATAAAATTTATATGGAACCATCAAAGACCTAGAGTAATGCCAAAACATTACTGAAGAAAAAGAAAGAGGCTGGAGGAATAACTCTCCCATACTTCAGACAATACTATAGAGCTACAGTCATCAAGACAGCATGGTATTGGGACAAAAACAGACATATAGACCAATGGAACAGAATAGAGAGCCCAGAAATGAACCCACAATCTTTTGGTCAACTCATCTTCGACAAAGGAGGCAAGAATATACAATGGAATAAAGACAGTCTCTTCAGCAAATGGTGTTGGGAAAACTGGACAGCAGCATGTAAAACAATGAAGCTAGAACACTCCCTTACACCACACACAAAAATCAACTCAAAAAGGATCAAAGACTTAAACATAAGACAAGATACAATAAACCTCCTAGAGGAAAACATAGGCAAAATATTATCTGACATACATTTCAAAAATTTTCTCCTATTAGAAATAAAAGCAAGAATAAACAAATGGGACCTAATGAAACTTACAAGCTTGTGCTCAGCAAAGGAAACCAGAAGTAAAACAAGAAGACAACTTACAGAATGGGAGAAAATTTTTGCAAATGAAACCGACAAAGGCTTGATCTCCAGAATATATAAACAGATCATACGACTCAATAAGAAAAAAATAAATGACCCAATCCAAAAATGGGCAGAAGACCTAAACAACCAATTCTCCAAGGAAGACATACAAATGATCAAAAGGCACATGAAGAAATGCTCAATACCACTAATTATCAGAGAAATGCAAATCAAAACTACAATGAGGTATCACCTCACACCAGTCAGAATGGCTGTCATTCAAAAGTTCACAAATGACAAATGCTGGAGAGGCTGTGGAGAAAGGAGAACCCTCCTACACTGCTGGTGGGAATGCAGTTTTGTGCAGCCACTATGGAAAACAGTGTGGAGATTCCTCAAAAGACTAGGAATAGACTTACCATATGACCCAGGAATCCCACTCCTGGGCTTGTATCCAGAAGGAAATCTACTTCAGGATGACACCTGCACCCCAATGTTCATAGCAGCACTATTTACAGTAGCCAAAACATGGAATTAGCCTAAATGTTCATTAACAGGTGACTGGATAAAGAAGATGTGGTATATTTATACAATGGAATACCACTTAGCCATAAAAACCAACAACATAATGCCATTTGCAGCAACATGGATGCTCCTGGAGAATGTCATTCTAAGTGAAGTAAGCCAGAAAGAGAAAGAAAAATACCATATGAGATCGCTCATATGTGGAATCTAAAAAAACAAACAAACAAACAAACAAAAACAAAGCGTAAATACAGGACAGAAATAGACTCATAGACAGAGAATACAGACTTGTGGTTGCCAGGGGGGTGGAGGTTGGGAAGGGATAGACTGGGATTTCAAAATTGTAGAATAGATAAACAAGATTACACTGTAAAGCACAGGGAAATATACACAAAATGTTATGATAACTCACAGAGAAAAACAAGTGACAATGAGTATGTATATGTCCACGAATGACTGAAAATGTGCTGAACACTGGAATTTGGCACAGCATTGTAAAGTGATTATAAATCAATAAAAAATGTTTTTAAAAAAGTATTATACTCCAAAACCAAGCACAATTTATCCCAGGAATGCAACACTGGTTTAACATCCGAAAATCAGTGTAATGCACAATATTAAGTGATTAAAATTTAAAAAACACAATCATCTCAACAGACACAGAAACAGAACTTGACAAAATCCAATACTCTTTCATAATAAAAACACTCAACAAACTAGAAATAGAAAGAAAGTTCCTCAAACCGAATGAAAGCAATGTATAAAAACAACACAGCTAACATTATACTTATGTGGGAAAGATTAAACGCTTTTTCCCTAAGATCAGGAACAAGATAATACTACCCATTCTCACCAGTTATATTCAACATGGAAATTAGGCAAGAAAAAGAAATGAAAGGCATCCGGACTGGAAAGGAAAAACTAAAATTGCCTTTATTCACAGAAGACACGCTACTAAAACTAGTAAATGAGTTTAGCAATGTTGCAAATTACAAGATCAATATACAAAAATCAATTTTATTTCCATATAGTATCAATCATCAGTCACATTGAAATAAAAATATTTATAATTGCAACTACAAATAAGATAAACTGAGAGAAAATTTTAATAAAATGTCTGAAAGGACCTTTGCAATGAAAACTATAAAATGTTATTCAGATGATTAAAGAAGTCTTTAAAACATGGAGAATTAGCCCTCGTTCATCGGTCAGAAGACTCAACATTGTTAAGACAAGCCTTCCCAAATTGTTCTACAGATTCAGCACAATCCCAGTCAATAACCCAACAGATTTGTTTGTTTTTTTTTTTCTTTTCAGGCAAGGCTTTATTGGGACTCATGTTGCAGCATGAGGGAGTGAAAACAAGTAACAGGTGCCCTTGTTCACTTCCTGAGGGGGGCTGACCTGGTCCCTTAAATGGGGAGAGGTTAGGGACTGGTCCAGCAATTGGGCTGGAGAGGTGTCTTAGGTGGTCTGCCCACTCCTTGGTGCTACTGTGTGCAGGGATCATGAGCTGTATGTTGCTTCTGCTCCTAGCACCTTAGAAATTACAGTTGGATTTTGGTCTTCTTATATCTTATTGTTCATAATTTGCCCCAACTGCGTATGCATGCAGTTATTGATTGATTGATTGATTGATTGAAGTAGAGTTAATTTACAATGTTGTGTTAGTATCAAGTATACAGCAAAGTGACTCAGGTATGCATATATATATTCTTTTTCATTATAGGTTATTACAAGATACTGAATATAGTTCCCTGTGCTATACAGTAGGTCCTTGTTGTTTACCTGTTTTATATATAGCAGTATACATCTGTTAATCCCAAACTCCTAATTTATCCTTACCCACCCCAAACTTTACCCTTTGGTAACCATAAGTTTGTTTTCTATGTCTGTGAGTCTGTTTCTGTTTTGTAAATAAATTCATTTGTCTCATGTTTTAGATTCCACATATAAGTGATATCATATGATATATATCTTTGTCTGACTTTACTTCACTTAGTGTGATACTTTCTAGGTCCATCCATGTTGCTGCAAATGACATTATTTCATTATTTTTATGGCTGAGTACTATTCCATTGTGTATGTGTGTGTGTGTGTGTATATATATATATATGTATGTGTATATATATATATGTATATATATCACAACTTCTTTATCCAATTATCTGTCTATGGACATTTAAGTTGCGTCCATGTCTTGGCTATTGTGGTAGTGCTGCTGTGAACATTGGGGTGCATGTATCTTTCAAATTAGAGTTTTCTACAGATATATACCCAGGAGTGGGATTGCTGGATCATATGGTAATTCTATTTTTAGTTTTTAAAGGACCCTCCTTACTGTTCTCCATAGTGGCTGCACCAACTTACATTGTTACCAGCATATAGGAGGGTTCCCTTTTCTCCACACCCTCTCCAGCATTTGTTATTTGTAGACATTTTGATGATGGCCACTCTGACTAGTGTGAGGTGATAACTTCATTTTGGTTTTGATTTGCATTTCTCTAAAAATTAGCGATGTGGAACAACTTTTCATGTGCCTATTGGCCATCTGTACATCTTCTTTGGAGAAATATCTATTTAGATCTCCTGCCCATTTTCTGATTGGGTTGTTTATTTTTTGATATTGGGCTGTATGAATTGTTTGTATATTTTGGAAATTAAGTCCTTGTTTAGCACATCATTTGCAAATATTTTCTCCCTTTTTATAGGTTGTCTTCTCATTTTGTTTGTTTGCCTTTGCTGTACAAAAGCTTATAAGTTTGATTAGGTCTCATTTGTCTATTTTTGCTTTTATTTATTTTGCTTTGGGAGACTGGCCTAAGAAAATATTGCCACAATTTACGTCAGAGAATGTTTTGCCTGTGTTTTCTTCTATGAGTTTTATGGTGTCCTGTCTTATGCTTAAGTCTTTAAGCCATTTTGATTTTATTTTTGCATATGGTGTGACAGAGTTTTCTAACTTCATTTATTTACATGAGACTGTCCAGCTTTCCCAACACCACTTGCTAAAGAGACTGTCTTTTCTCCATTGTACATTCTTGCTTCCTTTGTCGATGATTAATTGACCATAAGTGTGTAGGCCCGTCAGGTTTTGGTTTTGTTTTTTTTTTTTGTAGAAATTGACAATATGATTTTTAAATTCCAATTAAAAGATAAAAGACCAAATCAACTTTAGAAAGAATAAAGTCTCTGAACAAGCAGTGCCTGATTTTGACTTACTGCAATGCTGTAATAATCAAAACAATGTGCTTTTGTCATAGAAGTAGGTAAATAGATCAATGGAACAGAAATAGAGAGTCCAGAAATAAACCCACACATATATAGATTTTTGGCAAAAGTGCAAAAGCAATTCAGTAGAGCAAGTATACTCTTATCAACAAATGGTGCTGGAAAAATTGAGTATCAATATGCAAAACAAGACCTCTGATCATCCATACCTCCCATCACATTCAAACATTAATTCAAATGTATTACAGACATAAACGTAAAACCTTAAACTATAAGACTTCTATAATAAACTATAGGATAAAACAGTTGTGACCTTAGGTTGGGCAAATCGTTTTTTTATATATATATATAAACATTTTTTATTGAGTTATACTCATTTTACAATGGTGTGTCAAATTCCAAAGTAGAGCACAATTTTTCAGTTATACATGAACATACATTCATTCATTGTCACATTCTCTTTCACTGTGAGCCACCACAAGATCCTGTATATATTTCCCTGTGCTCCACATACAATCTTGTATATCTATTCTACATTTTGAAATCCCAGTCCCTTCCCACCCACCGGCAAATTGTTTTTTTTACATATTACTAAGTATAATCCAGAAAATAATGTATTGATAAATTGGATTTTATCAAAGTTAAATAAAAACTTCTACTCTTTGAAAACCACTGATAAGAGAATTAAAAAACAAGCAACAAACAGGGAGGGAATATTTACAAACCATATATATGATAGAGAACTTGTATCAAAATATATGAGTCCTCAAAACTCAATAACAAGAAAGCAAACAGCCCAATTTTTTTAACTGAGCAAAAATTTTGAACAGACACTTCACCAGAGAAGATATATGAATAGTTAATAAGCACATATAAAGATGCTTAAAATCATTGGTCATTGTGAAATGTATATTAAAACCAAAATGACATACAACTACATAGTGATTAGAATGGCTAAAATAAAAAAGACTGACCATACTCCATGTTGGCCAGGATTGGAGGAACTGGAACTCTCATACACAACTGTTGGGAACGTAAATGGCAGAAGTACATTGGAGAACAGTTTGGCAGTTTCTTAGGAAGTTAAAAACATACATCTACAATATGGTTTAGTCATTTTACTCTGAGGTATTCATCAGAGAGAAAAGAAAGCATATGTTCACACTAGGACTCAGACACAAATGTTGTGAGCAACTTTATTTGTAATATCCCCAAACTGAAAACTGTACAGATGTCCATCAACAGATCAGTGGATAAACAAATTGAAGTCTAGTCATAAAATCAGCATATGATACTACTGAGCAATAAAAAGAATAAACTATTGATATACTCTGTATAGATGAATCTCAAACTAGTTATGCTGGGTGAAAGAAGTCAGACCAAAAATTATACATACTGAATGGTTACATTTACATAATATTCTAGAAACTGCAAACTAGTCAATAGTGACAGAAAGTAGGGAGTGGTTACCTGGAAACTGGAGGTGGGGTAATGGTAGGAGTGAGGGATTACCAAGGGCACAACCTGGGCTAAATCCCCCTTTCCACCCAGGCTGTTTCTTCTCCGTACCCAAGCCCACCTTATCCTTAGTTATAATAGCCTTACTGAGCACTGGCTGTGTGCTCAGCACCGTATCAGGCACTTGACATGTGCCAAACTATTATTTTTCTTCCCTCACTTTAATTTCTTTTATTTCATTGTTGACCCACTGGTCTTTTACTTTCATGTTGTTTAGTCTCCATGCAGTCATTTTTTTCTTATTTGTTTTTCTGTGGTTGATTTCTAGTTTCATGCCATTGTGCTCAGAAAAAATCCTTGAAATAATTTCTATCCTCTTAAATTTGCTGAGGCTTCTTTTGTGTCCAGGTATGTGGTCTATTCTAGAGAATGTTCCATATGTACTTGAAAAGAATGTATATTCTGCTTTTAGGGGGTGTAATTTCCTAAAAATATCAATCAAGTCCAGTGTTCTATTGTGTTATTTAGTATTTCCATTGCCTTATTGATTTTCTGTCTGGAAGATCTGTCCAATGATGTTAGTGGGATGTTAAAGTCTTCAACTATTATTGTGTTCCCATCTATTTTTCCCTTTATGTCTGTTAGTATTTGTTTTACATATTTAGGTACTCCTATATTGGGTGCATGTATCCTGTTAGTGAGTATAATATCCTCTTCTTGTATTACTTCTTTTACCATTATATACTATAGTTCTTTATCTCTATTTATGGCCTTTGTTTAAAATAGTATTTTGTCTCTTCCCTCATTTTAAAGTAATTGAGGCTCAGAAAACTTAAGAGACTTGTTCAAGGTCACACATTAATAAGAGGTATAGAGCCTAGACTTGAGTCTAAGTCTGAGTCTGTGCTCATTGCCAATGTTATCCCATTATCTCCCCTTCTCCTCTTCCCTCCACTGACCCCACACATAAAATACCTTTCCCTCTCTTACTCGTATGCAGAGCATAGGCACCCTTTCCCTAAGACCTGTTTCTGTTTCCCAACTGTAACTGGCGGACCAGATTCCAGTGGTGTGGTAGAGGCATGAGATAATTAGCTGTTCCGATTTTTCTAAAAACTCAGCCTGATTCATTTTGACATTCTCGTTCATATCTTGAAACAAAAGGGAAAAAACAAAGTTTTGCTAGTATAGGATGAAATTCTGAAATGACAACTCTCAAAACATACTGTTTCTCAGAAAAGCAAATTGCTACCCCCATTTAAAGGCCTGTCAGTCCCTCTGAGGCTGAAAAATGGCTGATGGAGCCACTCAAATGCCAAGGATGGTAAGAGCTAGAAATCGAAGTGATGAACATTAAGGAGTTACAGCAGCTTTTGTCTAGAATACTGACCTATGTAACCAAGAATGGTTTTGAGTAGTCATATATTTTAATATCTTTTTACCTGAGACATGTTCCTGGAGATAGTGGTTTAGTATGCATTTCTGTTCAATTGGATTTTATTTTAAAATAATGTTATGGGGGAGTATATTATTGAAAATAGCAACTCACTCTGAGAAGGCTCTTTCCATAAATGATACACTCAAGAAAGATTAATTTTGCATCTAAGTACCAGAGCTGCCCTAGACACTGGAGACGTGGCAGTGAACAGGGCACATATGAATGGATCTGGCATTCCTTAAAGAACAAAAGCACGTGCACGTTCATCTAGTTCTGAGCTCCGCTCTTTAGTGGGTAATTTCTCTGAGAGTGTATCATACAAGCCCTCCCAGGGAGTTACTTGAGACTTGCCATTTAGTAAGTATGTTCCACTTTTCAGAATCTTGCCCTTTGCTCGGTATACCTGGGGTTCATAAAGCTAGCCTGCTTTTTAAGGCTGACATAGTCGCAGACCACTAAAAACCCATAAAGTGCCTGATACCTTGCTAATGATACAAATATTTGTTGAATTCAATGAAAAAATTACTAGCACCAATAGTAGTATCACACTGCATTCACATTTTTCAAAGTAAAAAAAAAAAAGATATTTGAGCTTCAGAGCATACCAAGACTTACAGAAGACAAGTAATTTAAATTTGTTTTTAAAGTACATTATAAGGTTCAAAATAGAACAGAGCTCAGATAAGGTTGACATAAAAGCAGATAACATTTTGGGTTTTGTTTAATAAAAAGAAGAATCAGACCAATGCTTCACTAAGTCATTTCAATTGTACTGACAAAAATAACTATCACTGATTTCTGAAGTGGCTGGTAACAACTTTCTTAGTGTGTCTGTATCAGACACTAAGTTTCCTTATTGTGAAAATCACTTTTAAAATCAAGAAGGTAGAAAATATTCCTTCATTTCTCTAACGATTTTATTAACAGTTCAAAGAATAGGATTGATTTAAAAAAAAAGATATTAGGGGGAAGCCTAGCTAAAAGTCCAAACTACAAAACTGTAACTCCAAAGAAAATATTCATCATCACCAATGTCAATATAGCTCTAAGAAATAAGAAAATTTTATTGTTTATTTTTGCAGTCAAAATTTCTAATATTGTCAGTGTACACTTGACTACTTTACAGAGTAGAGGCCAGGTTTGAAAAAAATAATTTGAGGGGATGGGTATAGCTCAGTAGTAGAATGAATGCTTAGCATGCATGACGTCCTGAGTTCAATCCCCAGCATCTCTGTTAAAATAAAACAAAATGTTTAAATAATTCACCTCTACCTCCCTTCTTGAAGCCGATGGGAATGCCACTGATACCCTAAAATGTGATAAAATGCTTAGGAAGAGAGATGGAGAAGTATGTGTTTGAACAGCAAGGCTAACTCATCAGATATGAGATTTCTGCTTCTGTAGCCATATATGCTGAGAGTTCCAGCTGGATGGGACCTTGGACGTCAGCTTGCTCGACACCTTTAGTCCTTCAGAAAGAAACTGTCTCTGGATAGGCAGTCACTGAAAGGCAACAAACTGGGCTCTTCCACTTGAATAAACCCCACTTTAATAAGACCTAGTACATGAGGTCAAAATACCTGGATAAAAGATAGGAAATTTCTTCTGACAGTTGGATGACTTGTCTATGGGCCCATATCAGGATCTTGTTCTTAGTCCTAGTGACCAGGCCACTCTTGGCTGGATCCCAATACATGAGAGTGTCATATGTTGCAACAAGACCCACAGATGGATCTATAAAGGCATCCATGGCTGGGGTTGGGTACACATGTTGGTCTAATGGCTTGATGCCAAGTGCTAGCAGCCCTCACTGCCACAAATGAAGAATAAAGAAGTTAACCTAAGGGATGCTGCTTTAACACAATACTTTCAGTCATGCTTCTCCACAGAAACAAATCCAAGTGAGGGAAATTGACAGGAGTCTGACATTTTGGGGACTGACTTTAATACTCATCATAATGATAAGAAGATTAATGCATCCAGAGAGATGAAATGCCAGAGATATTTTTTAAATGTTGACTTCATGGAGGGAGGATATATCTCAGTGTTAGAGTGCCTGCCTAGCATGTATGAGGTCCTGAGTTCAATCCCCAGTACCTCTATTAAAGTAAATAAATAAATAAACCTAATTACCTGCCCCCCCCAAAGTAAAATAAATTTTAAAAGATAAAAATTAAAAATATATAAATAAATAAAAATTTTAAAAATATTGACTCCATGTCAGTCTTTTAAGTTGTTATCATTCATAAAAATAATAGGGTGTTGTGGCAAATGAACTAAATAATGACCAATGACATGAAACAGCAGGAGAATTTCAAATCAATCTTTACTCCATTACCTAAGATTCACTGATAGAAAATAAAAGCATAATTTAATTATCTCTAGTTGTGGAAACTGAGGCCCAGGGAAGAAAAGGGACTTGTCCAAGCCAGTAGCAGAGACAAGATGAACCTAGACCTTCCTGGGCACTAAGCCAGTACTTTGTAAGCCCTGCTGCACCCTGAGGTACAGCAAGGTACACCTTTTCTTATTAAGAGTGCCTGGATTCTAGTACATGGCTCATTAAAATTTATAGAGCCATCAATGTCAGTAATAAAAAGCTCAGCTAGATGTCCTTTTTAATGAAAGTATTAAAAACACCATTTGAGAGAATGTTGTTTATTTGCAATATCTCTTTCTGTTAAGATTGATTTAGTGTTTAAGCAGAGAGATCTAATCTCATATAAATCTCAACAGTAAATAATTCAAGTTTCAAATCAGATAAGGTATGAATTCAACTTGCACATTTGTGTTCCTTTCTCTAATTGACAAGGCAGCTGTTTGCTGACTTTTATACAGGGAAATACCATGACTCACCTGTAATGAGATGAACTCTTTGAATTAAATACTACTCAGTTCCCTTCTGCTTTGAAGTTTTCTTTAAACAATCAGAATCCACACATTTCTTAAATATAAGCAGACATCCATTTTTGTTTACCAAAGTGCTTTTTAAAAATTATTTAATGTGTAGGTAGAAGAAATCTATAAAGTTTTAAAGTTTTAGTTATAACTGAGCTTAATATCTTGAAAGTCTAAACACTTAAAGGCAATATTAGATATTTGAATGCTGGGTGGCATACACTCAAACCTTGTCTGATTTCCCATGGGGTAATGCAGGGGGCAGAATTTCAATCATTTCTTCATCCAGACTTTTGGCTCTTCAAGTCAGCAAACATTTCCTGCTTGCCCACTCTGAGCAGGGCTCCGCAGTAGACGCATAGGTGAGATGCAGAGTAGGGAGTCAAGGAAGGGGAGAGGTGAACAGGTACAGGGATCACTAAATCCTGTCCTCATTCTCCCATCACTTGAAATCTAGAAGGAGTTTTTAAGACAGGGACATATCTATCACTAAGGAGGGTCAGTGGAGGGAGGAAGTGTTCTGGGGCAGAGCTTCAGGAAGGCCTCCTAGTGGAGAGGGGATGGGAACTTGGCTTTAAAGAATGGGAGAATTTCAATAGGCACACCTGGGAGGGTTGGTAGTGAGAGTGCCTTTCAGGTGGAGGGAACAGCAAGAGCAATGGTACAGAGGAGGGAAAGAGCAGATGAGAATGGGGACTGAATGGAAATAAGCCCATAAACTTTGATTGACTGTGTTTGGTGAGGCTCATGAATGCAGTAAAGCCATATGGCTGGCTAATTAGAGGCAGTCATTTCAATGCTCTTGTGGAATTAAGATAAGCTACAGGCAGCTCACAGTACAAGGCTTATTTTTGTGACTGCAATCCATCTAACGGCAATGGCTTATGGACTATTGTCTAGCCAGGCCCCACTGGAAGTTTCTATCAAAGCTAATAATGAGAACTGGGAGCTCCAAGGACCTGGGAAAGATGAAGAGCTTTCCTCTGTGTCTAACAAGGTATCATAATTTTTGTGTTTGCTTGGAACTTTGAAAAATCAAGACAGAGCAGGAGAGCAGAGGCCAAGGCAGGCTGTTTCACTTTGATGCGCCCCATAAGAGCTCTGAGGGAATCCTCTAGCTGCAACCCTCTGAAATAACATTGACCAATTTCAGAATGTGCAAAGATAGAATCTGTATGTCTGAGGCTTGGAGCTGTACTTCTCTATAGCTGCTTTCCAAACAAAAACCCACAAATGCAAACTGGAGCCAACTACTTAGAAAAATCAAGAAAAGTTTGTTTGGCTGAATTTGGATAACAGGCAAATTTTTTAAATCCCTTCCAGGAATTTCCATTTTCCATCTCCCATTGGGGCACAATTCAAAGCTGCCCTCGGAAACATGTGAAACACAGCTACAAATCCCACAGCGCGAAGGAACAGACCCAAGAAATATTCATCATACCTATACTGACAAAAGCTTTGTGTAAATGCTTTAATCCACATGCTCTTTCCTCGCTCAGACCATCAGATTCTATGATCATACTTTGTGCATTTGAGTAGTGGCCAAGATTGGGCACCACTTTCAAGTCCTAGCACTTGGAATCAAAATAAAGGGTCTTTACTACTTTATAAGAAACCCTAGTGCAGAAATGATGCACAAAAGGAAATTGCTCTTTCCTACTACAAACACTGCCTCATGTTCATTGATACATTTCTTTTCATTCAACTAATATATATTCTACCCTAGCAATCTGAATAATGGGCTAAATAATATTTAACTTAAATTTACTAAAGCATAATTTACATACAATAAAATTCACCCTTTTTAGTGTGTAGTTCTATGAAATTTGCAAACATATAGAGTTAGTGTAACTATCACTACAATCAAGATATAGAACATTTCCTATACTCCTAAAACTTTCTTTGTGCCCCTGAGTAGTCAACCCTTGGTGACACTTCCATTCCTTGACAACTGTCAATCTGTTTCCTGTCATTTTAGTTTTGCTTCTTGCAGAATGTTATATAAATGGAATCATACAATATTTAGTCATGAGTCTGGCTTCCTTCACTTAGCATAATGCATTTGAGATTCATCAGTGTGGTTGTGCATATCAATAGTTTATTCCTTTTATTGCTGTATAGTATTCCATTGTGTATGTACCACCATGTGTTTATCCTTTCAACTGTTGAAGGCCATTTGAGTTGTTTGCAGTTTTGAAAGCTATGGATAAAACCTTTGTGAATATTCACTTACAGGGCTTTATGTGAACATAAAATATCTCAAATTCAACATGACAAAAACTAAATTATTGATCTTTTTCTCCAATATGCCCACCCATAACCTCCCCTTTCTCATTGGATAGCAATTCTATCTTTCCAGTTGGTCATGCCAAAAACATCTGCATCTAATTTATCATTTCTCTTATGCCACAACAATCAGTCAGCAAATTCTGATGGCTCTACCTTCAGAATATATCCAGAGTCCTACCACTTTTTATCACCTCCACTGACACTCTGGCCCAATGCACCCTTATCTCTTATCTAGGTTACTATACGAGCCTTCTAAATGGTCTTCCTGCTTTGGCCCTTGACCCCTATAGTGTATTCTCAACACAGCAGCCAAAGAAGTCTTTCTAACATGTTAAGTCAAATCATGTCACTCCTTCACTCCTCATTTCACTCAGAGAAAAACCTCAAGTCCTTAAAAATGTCCTGAAAGGCCATATACTATCAAGTCCCTTTTTAATTACCTGTTTGATCTTCTTTTGCCACTTAACCTCATTCTCTCTATTCCAGCCATACTGGTCTCCTTACTGTTTCTCAAACATGTGTCTCACTCCTGCCTCAGGGTCTTTGCATTGACGGTTCCCTTTTTCTAGAATGCTCTTTCCCCAGAATTTTATAAGGTTAACTTCCTCACCTTCTTCAAGTCTTTACTTAAATACCATTTTCTCAATGAGGCCTATTCAGATCATCTTATTTAATAGAGCATCCTGCCCCAACCTCACCACATCCCCCTTACACATACATTATACTCTCAATCCACCTCGCCCTGTTCTACTTTTTCATTTTCATAAACATTTATCACCTTCCAATATATACTGTCATAAAAATCATGTATGGATCTTGTTTGCTACCTGTCTTTCCCCACTGACATGTAAGTTCCATGAGGGAAAA
Organism: Vicugna pacos; assembly: GCF_048564905.1. Taxonomy (NCBI): domain Eukaryota; kingdom Metazoa; phylum Chordata; class Mammalia; order Artiodactyla; family Camelidae; genus Vicugna; species Vicugna pacos. The sequence goes on along the minus strand of NC_133023.1, from coordinate 105,959,237 downwards.
AATTCTTTGCTTTATTCACTGATGTATTTCACTGACCCAGCACACTGCCTGGAACAAAATAGGCACTCAACAAATATTTGATGAATGACTGAAAGGACTCCATCAAGAACCATCCATTGTGTGCAGCTTCCTAATACTCAATTCCAGGCTGGTCTTTAAGAAGGTCTTCATGAGCTGCAGCAGCCTGAATGCCATGTGAAGAGGAACTGTGCAATTTGGAGTGTTGGGGAAAGGCACCGCCAAAAATCCACGGCTGCCAAGCCTATGAGGGAACACCAGAGAAGTCTCTGAGTGTCATGGTGCCAGGCTCTGGGACATTTGGCTGATCTACATCAAGATCTAGCCTCCATGCTACAAACAGCAGCTCTCTTTAGTACCAGTGATGGCTTTTCAACTGCAACATCAAGTTGCAAGTTCCAAGTAAAAGAGGAAAACTGCTCAGCATGTACAGGGCCTCCAAGGGGACAAGGGAAATACCACACTGAGCCACTGAGCTTAGAACTCAAAACTAACCAAATAACCTTTGGGGTTGGGCTAATCCATCTGATATCTTAGTAAAGATGGCAAAAATTTGAGGGGCTTCCCACCACACTGAATGAGTCCTCCTGACCATTTTCCAGTTAATATGAAAGTGTTCTTTTCAAGAAAAATTTGACTCATGTGGTTGGTATTGCTTTCTGGTAAATACTTGGATGTTCTTGAAATTGTCGGGTGACCCCAAAGTACAGAAAAACACATGATCAATTATTATTGGTTGAGTGAACAAATGAAACTCTAGGGTCATAGAATTTAATATATGAATTGGAAATAGCATTGGATTTAGGGAGACAAGCCTGAATTTGAGTCCAAATACTCCTATTTATTGGCCTTATGATACTACATTTTTGAGACTCAGTTTCTTCATCTGTAAAATAGCATAATGATTATTGCCCTGACTACCACACAAAGGAAGAATAAAAGAGAAAATGTATATGAGAGCTATTTGTAACTTGTGAAGCATGGGACCCATGTATGTTATTATGCACTGCAGAGCTGATGAGTTATCTAAAGCAATCCTCTTGTTAAACAGAGAGATCCTGAGTTCTCCTAGAAGGGCAGATGCATGATCAAAGTCACACAAAGAGGCAATGGTATGGCAGAGTCTAGAAACCAGACCTCTTGATTTACAACCCAGTTCACTTTCCATTACACCACAACTATTTTGTTTCCCTGAAAATAAGGAAGGCTGCTGAGAGTCAGAAGAGACCAAGGCAGCTAGAGTTAGCTAGGACAGAGTACCAAAGAAGAAAGCCCTGCACAGAGAGAAAATTTTAGAGATTCTCAGGGGATCCCTCTCAAGTATTCAGCAGATGCATTTGACAAAACTAGCTACAGAAAGCACTTTCTCCCAAATTCAGGGAACCTATGCTTGGAGTTCTCAAAGGGCTGGGAATAGAGCCAGTTCCCACCAGCCACACTGGAAACCTCATGAGTCACAGGGCATAGTATACAGTATTCAGAAGGGTCTTGCCTCCATGGTAGGAAATAACTAGCTATAGAACAAATGGTGCTCTGTACCCTTCTGAAGTTTTAAAGAAAAAAGAAAGAGAAGATCAGAAGTTTGTATTCTTTGTCTATGAGTCTGTTTCTGTTTTGTATTTATCTTCTTTTTTTTTAGAATACAAACTTGTGGTTGCCAAGGTGGAGGGGGGTGGGAAGGGATAGACGGGAGTTCAAAATTTGTAGATACTGACAGGCATATGTAGAATGGATCAACAATATTATGCTGTACAGCACAGGGAAATATATACAAGATCTTGTGGTAGCTCACAGTGAAAAAAAATGTGACAATGAATATATGTATGTTCATGTATAACTGAAAAATTGTGCTCTATGCTGGAATTTGACACGACATTGTAAAATGACTATAACTCAATAAAAATGCTTAAAAAAAGAGAAGATCAAACTATTCCAAGTAATCTAATTGCATACCAGGAAAAAAGTTAAAGAAAATGCAAAAAATATCCAGCACAAGCAACAAAATACAGGCAAACTGAATCCAGCAACATATACATACACAATGATCAAGTGGGATTTATCCCAGGAATACAAAGTTGGTTCAACATCTGAAAATCAATTAATATAATGTCATATCAATAGAATAAAAAACAAAAATCACATGATAATCTCAACAGATGTAGAATAACTTTTGACAAAATCCAACACCCTTTCACAATAAAAACACTCAACAAACTAGGAACAGAAGAAATCTTTGACAAAGGAGGCAAGAATATATCTCGGAGAAAAGACAGTCTCTTCGACAAGTGGTGTTGGGAAAGCTGGACAGCTGCATGTAAATCAATGATGTTAGAACACTTCCTCGCACCATACACAAAAATAAACTCAAAATGGATTAAAGACTTAAATATAAGACAGGACACCATAGCTCTCCTAGAAGAGAAGATAGGCAAAACATTCTCTGACATAAATCGTAGCAATGTTTTCCTAGGTCAGTCTCCCAAAGCAAAATAAATAAAAGCAAAAATAAACAGATGAGACCTAATCAAACTTATAAGCTTTTGCACAGCAAAGGAAACCATAAAAAATGAAAATACAGTCTCTCAGTCCATAGAACATATTTGCAAATAATACAACTGACAAGGGATTAATTTCCAGAATATACAAATAGCTCATACAACTCAATATCAAAAAAACTAATCAAAACATGGGCAGAAGACATAAATAGACATTTCTTCAAAAAAGAAATACAAGTGTCCAATATACACATGAAAACATGCTCAATACTGCTAATTATCAGAGAAATGCAAATAAAAACTATAATGAGGTATAACCTCACACCAGTCAGAATCATTAAAAAGTCCACAAACAACAAATGCTGGAGAGAGTGTAGGGAAAAGAGAACCCTCCTACACTGTTGGTGGGAATGTAAATTGGTGCAGCAACTATGGAAAACAATATGGAGATTCCTCAGAACACTAAAAATAGACTGACCCTATGATCCAGGAATCACACTTCTTGGCAAATATCCAGAGAAAACTCTAATTTGAAAGATACCTGCACCCCAATGTTCACAGCAGCACTATTTACAATAGCTAAGACATGGGAGCAACTTAAATGTCCATCAACAGATGTTGGATAAAGAAGATGCATATGTATACACACACACACACACACACACACACACACACACGAATACTACTCAGCCATGAAAAAGAATGAAGCAATGCCATTTGCAAAAACATGGATGGACCTAGAGATCATCATACTAAGTAAAATAAGTTAGAAAGAAAAAGACAAATACCATATGATATCACTTATATGTGAAATCTAAAAAAAAAAATGATACAAATGAACTTAGAACAGAAAGAGACTCACAGACATAGAAAACAAACTTATGATTACCAAAGGGGAAAGATGAGGGGGTAGGGATAAATTAGGAGTTTGGGATTAGCAGATACAAACTACTATATATAAAATAGACAAACAACAAGGATCTTCTGCATAGCACAGGGAACCATATTCAATAGTTTGTAATAATGAAAAAATGTGAAAATTAATATATTTATATGTATAACTGAATCACTATGCTGTACATCAGATACTAACACAATATTGTAAATCAAGTATACTTCAATAGAAATAAGACAATATATTATAAACACTTTAATGTTAATAAACCTAGATTTAAATCTTCAAAATAAATGAAGGGTAATTCTTCAATCTGATAAAGGGCGTCTACAAAAAAGCCACAGCTGAGAAGACAAGTCACAGACTGGGGGAAAATCTTTGCAAATGACATATCTGATAAAGAACTGTTACCTCAAATATACCAAAACCTCTTAAAACTCAGCAATAAGAAAACAAATGACAATTAAAAATGGGCCAAGGACCTTAACAGACACTCTCACCAAAGAAGATATACAGATGGCAAATAAGTGTATGAAAAGTTGCTCCACATCATATGTCATTAAGGAATTGCAAATTAAAACAACAGTGAGATACCACTACACACATGTTGAGTGGCCAAAGTCTAAAATACTAACACCACCAGATGCTGGCAAGGATGTGGAGCAGCAGGAACTCTCACACATTGCTGGTGGGAATACAAAATGGTACAGCCACTTTGGAAGACAGTTTGGCAGTTTCTTACAAAACTAAACATACTCTTACCATACAATCCAGCAATTTCACTCCTTGATATTTGCCTAAAGGAGTTAAGGACGTATGTCCACACAAAAACTTGCACATGGATATTTATAGCAGCTTTATTTTCAAGCTATGAAAAGACATGGAGGAAACTTTAATGTATATTGTTAAGTGAAAGAAGCCAATGTGGAAAAAAAAACCATATTGGAAAAGCCAAAGCAAAGGAGACAGTAAAAGGATTAGTGATTGTCAGAGATTCATGGGAGAGGAAGGAAGGAATTAATAGGTGGACCACAGGTGGGTTTTAGGGCAGTGAAACTATTCTGTATGATACTGTAGTGGTGAATACAAGTCATTACACATTTATCAAAATTCATAGAATGTACAGCACAGAGTGAACCCTAATGTAAACTATGGACTTAAGTTAATAATAATGTTTCAACATTGGTTCATCAATCATAACAAATGTATCATCCTAATTCAAGATGCTAAAAATAGGGGAAACTCTATTGGGAGGGGTGAGGGATTAGGGCAAATATGGGAACTGTGTATTTTCCACTCAACTTTTCTATAAACCTAAATCTCTCTAAAAAATAAATCCTATTAAGTTAAAAAATACAATTTGTAGTATCAAAAAATTATAAACCTCTGGAGGGCAGGGTAAGGCTCAGTGGTAGAATGCATGCTTAGCATGCACAAAGTCCTGGGTTCAATCCTCAGTACCTCCATTAAATAAATAAACCTAATTACCTCCTCTCCACAAAATAAAAAATAATAAAACTCTTGTAATAAATATAACAAATTATATGCAAGCCCTTTATGAAGAAAACTGTAAAGCTTTATTAAAAGTTCTTTTAAAATACATAAATAAATGGAGAAACATATCACAATCTTGAATAGGAAGATTCAATATCTTAAAAATATCAATTCTCTCCCAAATGGATCTATAAATTAAATGCAGTTCCAATATGATTCCCAAGGAGAATGTGTAGGTATATGTAATTCAAAAAGCTAATTCTAAAATTTATGTCAAAAAACAAAGGCCCAAACATAGTCCAGAAATAAATGCACACATACAAAGCATCTTAATTAATGACAGAGAAATAATTGCAAATCACTAAGGAGGATGGACTATAATTAAAATGGTTCTGATTATTCCCTCCAAAAAAACAAACCTAAAATGGTTCTGAGAGAACAGAACCATAAAAAAAGAAAGGAAAATAAAAGAAATCCCAACTTCACATCATATGAAAATCATGTAGAATACTATTGAAGACTTAAATGTAAAGTGCAAAACTATAAAATATTCAGAAGACCATATAAGTGAACAACTGTATGATCTTGGATTAGAGAAGCAAGCATGAACCACTAAGGAAAAGGATAAACTCAACTACATTAAAATTAAGAACTTCTGTTCATTAAAAGAACCCCTAAAGAAAGTAACACAGACAAGCCACGTGCTGGAATAACATACTTAACTATATAAATCTGATAAAGATTTAATATCTAGAAGTTACAAAGAACAACTAAAAATCAATAAGAAATTTATAACTTAACAGAAAAACTGACAAAAGACACATTTTGAAGAAAACGAACTGCATAGGGTCCATAAACATAAACATGCACCTAAGATCATTTTAATCAATAAAATGTAAATTAAACTAAAACAATATATTTCATACCTACCAAATTGGCAAAGGTAAAAAAGTTAAGAGTATTTGTTGACAAGATGTGGGGCAACGAAACTGTCATCTACTGCTGGTAATAATGTAAACTACTTTGGAAAAGTTTGGCACCTATTGAAATTGGCATGACCTTACTCTGCAACCCAGCAATTATATTCCTTGGTGTGGAGAAATTCTTTCATGTGGGCATCTGGAGGCATAGAATAGTTATTGCAGTATAGTTTGAAAGGCACATAAGCCTGAAACAATTACCCAAGTACCTACTAACAGTGTAATGCACTGTGATATATTTATACAGTGGATATTATGCAGCAGTAAAAAAATCAATAAATTGCAGTTCCATGCATCTCACAATGCTGAATCTTAGGAATATAATGAGGGAAATAAGCAAGTCACAAGAGAAAACATGGAGAAAATACATGATATGGTTCCATTTATATAAGGAACAGGCAACACTGAACAATATGTACTAGGAGTACATAAACAGTAAAACTATAACAAAAAGCAGGTGAATGATTAACCCAGCATTAAGGACAGCATTTACCTGTAGTCTTTGGGGGATGAAGAATGATGTGATTGGGTAGAGGTTTACATGAATGTCCAAGGTGCTGATTAGGTATTCATTTTATAATTTAAACTGTATATGAACAGTTTATATATTCTTTTGTATATACAGTTGACCTTGAACAGCATGGGTTTGAACTGTGTAGGTCCACTTATACACGGATATTTTTCAATAGTAAATACTACAGTACTACATGGTCCAAGATTGGTTGAATCCATGGATGTGGAATCATGGATACAGAGGAATTGTGGATATGGATGGCTGACTATAAGTTATAGTAAAATTTTAGACTGTGTGGAAGGTCAGTGCTTCTAATCCCCACATTGTTCAAGGGTCAACTATATTATGTAACTCTTTAAAAAATTTTAAGACTAAAGGATTGAGATTAACAAAAATACTTTGAAGAAGAAAACAAAGTGAGGGAATTCAGACTAATGGAACAAAATAGAGAATCTGGAAACAGCTCACCACACATATAGAAATAAGTGGAGTAAATGATGGTGTATTTACTATATAATCCTAGGACAATTAGTTATTTTTATATAAAAGATGAAGATAAAATATATCTTTATCTAATGCCATATCAAAAATCTGTCAATTTTCAGGCATATTACAGAGCTAAATGTGAAAATAAAATCTTTAAAATTCTTAGAAGAAAAAATTTAAGGACATTTTTATATCTTCTGGGTAAGGAAGGGTTACATAAGTGAGACTCCAAAAATATAGCCAGTGGCAAAAAGACTGATAATTTTGATTACATTGAAATAAAAAGTTTCTGTGCATCAGAAGTCATCTTGGGAAAAAAATAAATGTCATGCAATATCATTGAAGTATTTGGAACACTTATGACTGACAAAGGAGTGGAATATATAAAGAATATATTTTAAAACTCTTATTAATCAAAACTGAAAAAACAAATACATTAAAATTGAGCAAAAAATAGAATCAAGGAATTCACAGAAGAAAACACTTGAATAAACTTATGAAAATATGTTCAACCACACTGGTCATCAGGGAAATGCAAATTTAAAACATAGCCCTCATGATTGGTAAAAATTTAAAAGTCTGATAATACCAAATTTTGACTCAGATGTGAGAAACTGGAACTCCTAAACACTGTTTCTGATTGTATGAATTGTCATAACCACTTTGCAGAGCAATTTGGAAATACTTATTAAGATTTAAAATGTGCATAACCTATGACCCAGAAATTACCCTGTTAGATATAATACCTTTGAAAGACTACCAGATCAAGAATATTTTCATAATAATACTAAGGTATTATTTGTTTTTTTTCTCATGAGTGTACAGGGGAGCTTTCAAGAGGCCACATGACATAATATCCAAATATATTGGAGAAATAGGTGGGAAAATTCATTTCTCTTCTATTAAACCAGATGTTAAAGAGATTTGCAAAGTTATAAAATAATTCCACTCTTCTAATTGTTTTTTGTTTTAGAAAACATAGGTTTTTTTCGATTAAAATGTTATTTCTAAATGAACATAAACCTACTTAAGGAGCCAAAGGACATATACTCCAAAACCTATAAGACACTGATGAAAGAAATAGAAGATGACACAAACAGATGGAAAGATACACCGTATTCTTGGATTGGAAGACTCAGTATTGTTAAAATGGCCATACTACCCAAGGCAATCTACAGATTCAGTGCAATCCCTATCAAATTGCCAATGACATTTTTCACAGGACTGGAACAAAAAAAATGTTAAAATTTGTATGGAAACACAAAAGACCCTGAATAGCCAAAACAATCTTGAGAAGGAAGTATAGAGCTGGAGGAATCACGCTCCCTGACTTCAGACAATACTACAAAGAAATATTTACAGTTTCTCAGCTTTAATTTCTATTATGTTAAATAGCAATAGATACAACTCACATAAACAAAAGCTCTTCGAGGTCCTCAATAATCCATGAGTCTCCAATTGGACTCATTCACCAAATGTTTGCTATGCACCTTCTTGGTGCCAGGCCCTGGGTTGGATTCTTTATGGCACAGATGGGGGCACTCACTTCATAAGTGACAGGACACACCCCAGCTCATTTGTGCAGAGATTTTAGCTGATTCTGGTTGATTCCTCCATAGGCAGGTGACCCTACAGAAGACTCAGGCTATTTTGTCTATAGCAATGAAAGCCTTGGCGACTTTCCTTCCTCCCAACGCTGAGATGTTGGAATTACTTAGCTGTTTCACCATCATGTTACCACCGTGGTCATCTACCAACCTCAGGGCACATAGCCTGGGAAGGTTCCAGTTAGTTCCAGTGACATCTGTGCTCCTAGCTTCAGTCCAATAAGTTGCCAAGTCCTAGGAGAAAAATGGAAACAGATCACATCTGTGCCCATATTTAATTGCCAGCCAAATTCAACTAGTTATACTGCAGAAACTTTGATTCGAATGGTGTTTATTCTTAGCCATATTCCCAATTCATTTGGGGACCTTAAATGTGACCCTAGAGGGCTGTAGTTATTAACATTATGGGGCTCTTTACAAACACCTATATAATATCACTATTCAACTAATCTGAGCACATGGGCATTACTGGCTCAGATGCACTCATGGCTTTTTAAAAACTCATCCCACAAATGTTTGGTTTACTATACTTTTCTTAAGGTCTCCTGTGTGCCAGACTCTGGGAAATGTACTCTACCCAAATATATGCAAATACATCAGTGGTATTTTCTTAACCTAATCCTCGTAATGGGCCCGACAATTAATGACATCATCTTTGTACAGACCCAGAACATAGATGAATTTCAGTACTAATGCTAATGCTGCTTGGTTGCTGGTTCCATTTGAAAAATGGAGGATGGTGTTAACAACGACAAGAAGGATCTGATCTCATGGACTTTGTGGCTGCCCATTTATGGAGAGGAATCTCTCTCCATGGGTTCCCTATCTGTTCTACATCTCTCTATTTCTCTATCATCTATCCACTTACTCATTTATCTATAAAAAAGTTTTTATGGAGCACGCATATATGTATATGTGTGTGTGTGTGTGTGTGTGTTGTTCCCTTTGGTGAAGTCACTTGTCCAGTCATAAAGCACCTAAGTAGAGGGCCATGGCTTCCTGTCCAGTCTTGCTTGACTTCCATGAGCTTTCTTGCCAAAATGTCCTAACCTCATCCTATAGCCTTCTTTCACTCCTCAGTAGCCATCTCCCTTGTATGCCCCTAATCAAAAGAAGCCCAGAATAAAAAATTAAGAGTGGGCAGCTTCCTCAGAGCCCTTCCAAATCTGCTGTGGGTTTTACCCCCAAGCCTTGAAGACTCTAGGAAAATCTGCTCCCTCTACCCCATGGTAGCTCATCTGAAATATGAAGAGAAGTCTCCATCCCTGAAGATTGTTTCTGCCATAAACTAGCTTTGTGACCTTGACCATTATTCCCTTCTGAGCCTCGGTTTCCTAGAGTGTTGATTTTAAAAATTGGATTAATATTCTAAATTACCTTCCAGCTCTGAGATCTTATGATCCTAGATATAAAAAATAGTCAGTTCTCAGTGAAAATCAAAGTACTCTGATTTGAATTTCCAAGACTAGAGAGCATATTTGTGGATCAGCTGATCCGTAGAAGGCAAACATATTGGCAGACGATAACTTCTTAAGGAGCTGAAAATGAAAGGAGCCCTACATCACTTGAGTAAAGTTGCAATCATAGTAAAGCAAAATATCAGGTGCAATTCAGCTGCCACCCTTCTCCAACATGAGTCTCATGAATGTCATTTGCCAGCTGGCTTCATATGATCCCTTACAGGATAGTACCTGCTTGTATAAAGGAATGAAAGAAGTATTGACCTGGGAAGTAAACAATTCAAGTCTCAGTCCAGCCACTTTGGGGGCTATTTCACTTTGGGCCAGTTGTTTCACCTCTCTGAGCTCCAGCTTCTTCATCTATAAAGTAGGTGGCAATGGTGACAATTCCTGGCCTATGTGGCCTTCACTGGATTGTTGTACAGTTTTAATGAGATAGTAACTGTCAAAAAGCCTTAAAAACTGTAATATTGTTAAGGGACCTATGGGATAATATAAAGCATCCCAATCTTCGCATAATAGGGGTCCCAGAAGGGGAAGAAGGATCAAAGGGGATTGAAAAGATTTTTGAAGAAATCATGACTGAAAACTTCCCAAACTTAAAAAAGGAATCAGATATCCAAGTACAGGAAGCTCAGAGGGTCCCAAACAGGAACAACCCAAATAACCCCACACCAAGACATATCATAATCAAGATGGCCAGAGTCAAGGATAAAGAAATGATTCTAAAGGCAGCAAGAGAAAAGCAAAGAGTGAATTACAAGGGAACCCCCATAAGGCTCTCAGCTGATTTCTCTATACAAACACTACAGGCCAGAAGGGAGTGGCAAAATATATTCAAATCCCTGAATGAAAAAAAGATGCAGCCTAGGATACTTTATCCAGCAAGGCTATCCTTTAGGATAGAAGGAGAAAAAAAGAGTTTCACAGGCAAAAAAAAGCTGCAGGAGTTTAGCAACACAAAGCCCATGTTAAAAGAAATACTGAAAGGGCTATTCTAAATAGAAAAGCATCAGGATGCTACAGAAATGAGAAACTCACAACTGGAAAGGTGATAACTCATGAATTACAAATAAAGAAAACACGAAATTATAAAAGAAGACACACAAATCACTGAGAGTGGGAGAGGGAGGCAGGGAAATACAGAATATTTTTTTCCTTTTTTAAATTTTTTTAACACTAGGATGGGTTTGAGATCATGTTACTATCAGTTTAATAAAAACAGTTATAGTAATGGGTTAATAGATTTACAAAAAAAGGTAACCACAAGTCAAAAATTTACAAGGGAGTCACAAAAATTAAATAAAATCCATGATAATACAAAGGAAAATTACCAAACCACAAAAGGAAGAAGAAAGGAACAAAGAGAAAATACCAAATAAACTGCAAAGATAAGTTCAAAATGGCAATAAACACACATCTATCATTAATTACTGTAAATGTTAATGGACTAAAGGCTCCAGTCAAAAGACATAGAGTGGCAGACTGGATAATAAAGCAAGAACCTTCAATATGCTGCATACAAGAGACCCACTTTAGGGAGAAGGACACATATAGATTGAGAGTGAAAGGATGGAAAAGGATATTCCATGCAAATGGGAAAGCCAAAAAAGCAGGTGCTGCAGTACTGATTTCAGACAAAATAGACTTTAAAACAAAGGCCATAAAGAAAGATAAAGAGGGACATTTTATAATGATTAAAGGAGTGATACAAGATGAAGATATTACACTCGTTCATATATATGCACCCAATATAGGAGCACCTAAGTACATACAAGAATTACTAACAGAGATAAAGGGGGAAATTGATGGGAATACAATCATAGTCGGAGATTTTAACACTGCATTAACATCACTAGACAGATCTTCCAGACAGAAAATAAACAAGGCAACAGAGACATTAAACACTACAATAGAAAAACTAAATTTGGTGGATATTTTCAGAGCATTAGACCCCCAAAAAATAGGATATACATTCTTTTCAAGTGCACATGGAACATTTTCCAGGATCGATCATGTACTTGGGCACAAAAGAAACCTCAACAATTTTAAGAAGATAGAAATGATCTCAAGTATCTTTACTGACCACAATGCCATGAAACTGGAAATCAACAACAGAGAAACAAAGGAGAAAAAATGAAAGCATGGAGATTAAACAATATGTTATTGAAAAAACAATGCATCAATGAGGAAATCAAAGCTGAAATTAAAAAATACTTTGAGACAAATGATAATGAAAGCACAACCACTCAAAACCTATGGGACACAGCAAAGGCAGTGCTAAGAGGGAAGTTTATAGCGATACAGGCCTTCCTCAAAAAAGAAGAACAATCTCAAATAAACAAGTTAACTCACCACCTGAATCAATTAGAAAAAGAAGAACAAAAAGCCCCAAAAAGCAGCAGAAGGAAGGAAATAATAAAGATCAGAGAGGAATTAAATACAATAGAGATTAACAAGACCATAGAGAAAATCAACCAAACTAAAAGCTGGTATTTTGAAAAAGTAAATAAAATCGACAAACCTCTGGCCAAACTCACAAAGAAGAAAAAAGAGAGAGCACAAATTAGCAAAATAAGAAAGGAAAATGGAGAAATTACAACAAACAAAATAGAAATACAGAATATCATACGAGAATATTATGAAAAACTATATGGAACCAAACTGGATAACCTAGGGGAGATGGACAAGTTTCTGGAAACATACTGTCCACCAAAACTGAATCAAGAAGAAACTGAACACTTGAACAATCCGATCTAGAAAGGAAATAGAAATAGCAATTAAAAACCTCCCTACAAATAAAAGTCCAGGACCGGATGGCTTCACCAGGGAATTCTACCAAACATACAAAGAAGAACTCCTACCAGTCCTTCTCAAACTCTTCCAGACGATTGAAAAGGAGGGAATACTCCCAAACTCATTCTATGAAGCCACCATCACCCTGATACCAAAACCAGGCAAGACACTACAAAAAAAGAGAATTATAGGCCAATATCACTGATGGACATAGACGCCAAAATCCTCACCAAAATTTTAGCAAATAGAATCCAACGACACATAAAAAGATTATACATCATGCTCAAGTGGGGTTCATCCCAGGGATACAAGGCTGGTTCAACATACACAAATCAATCAATGTAATACATCACATCAACAAGAGAAAGGACAAAAACCACATGATCATCTCAATCGATGCAGGAAAAGCATTTGATAAAATTCAACATCCATTTATGATAAAAACTCTCGCCAAAGTGGGTATAGAGGGAACACATCTCAACATAATAAAAGCTATATATGACAAACCTACAGCCAGCATAGTACTCAATAGTGAAAAACTCAAAAGCTTCCCACTAAAATCTGGGACAAGACATGGCTGCTCACTATCACCTCTCCTATTCAACATAGTCCTGGAAGTCCTAGCCACAGCATTTAGGCAAGAGAAAGAAATAAAAGGGATCCAAATTGTAAAAGAAGAGGTAAAAGTGTCATTATATGCTGATGACATGTTACTATATATAGAAAATCCTAAAAGGTCCACACAAAAGCTACTAGAGCTGATTGAAGAATTCAGCAAGGTAGCAGGTTACAAAATTAACGTTCAAAAATCAGTTGCATTACTTTACACTAACGATAAATCAATAGAAAAAGAAAGTAAAGAAACAATCCCCTTTAAAATAGCACCCAAAGTAATACAATATCTGGGAATAAATCTAACCAAGGAGGTGAAAGAATCATACACAGAAAACTATAAACCATGGATGAAGGAAATTAAAGACGATTTAAAAAAATGGAAAGATATTCCATGCTCTTGGACTGGAAGAATCAATATTGTTAAAATGGTCACACTGCCCAAGGCAATCTACAGATTTAATGCAATCCCTATCCAATTACCCAGGACATATTTCACAGAACTAGAACAAATCATAATAAAATTTATATGGAACCATCAAAGACCTAGAATTGACAAAGCATTACTGAAGAGAAAGAAAGAGGCTGGAGGAATAACTCTCCCAGACTTCACACAATACTATAGAGGTACAGTCATCAAGACAGCATGGTATTGGGACAAAAACAGACATATAGACCAATGGACAGAATAGAGAGCCCAGAAATGAACCCACAATCTTTTGGTCAACTCATTTTCGACAAAGGAGGCAAGAATATACAATGGAATAAAGACAGTCTCTTCAGCAAATGGTGTTGGGAAATCTGGACAGCAGCATGTAAAACAATGAAGCTAGAACATTCCCTTACACCATACACAAAAATGAACTCAAAATGGATCAAAGACTTAAACATAAGACAAGATACAACAAACCTCCTAGAAGAAAATATAGGCAAAACATTATCTCACATACATCTCAAAAATGTTCTCCTAGAACAGTCTACCCAAGCAATATAAATAAAAGCAAGAATAAACAAATGGGACCTAATGAAACTTACAAACTTCTGCACAGCAAAGGAAACCATAAGTAAAACAAAAAGACAACCTACGGAATGGGAGAAAATTTTTGCAAATGAAACCGACAAAGGCTTGATCTCCAGAATATATAAGCAGCTCATACGACTCAATAAGAAAAAAATAAACAACCCAATCCAAAAGTGGGCAGAAGACCTAAACAACCAATTCTCCAAAGAAGACATACAAATGATCAAAAAGCACATGAAAAAATGCTCAATATCACTAATTATCAGAGAAATGCAAATCAAAACTACAATGAGGTATCACCTCACACCAGTCAGAATGGCCGTCATTCAAAAATCCACAAATGACAAATGCTGGAGAGGCTGTGGAGAAAGGGGAACCCTCCTACACTGCTGGTGGGAATGCAGTTTGGTGCAGCCACTATGGAAAACAGTGTGGAGATTCCTCAAAAGACTAGGAATAGACTTACCATATGACCCAGGAATCCCACTCCTGGGCTTGTATCCAGAAGGAAATCTACTTCAGGATGACACCTGCACCCCAATGTTCATAGCAGCACTATTTACAGTAGCCAAAACATGGAATTAGCCTAAATGTTCATTAACAGGTGACTGGATAAAGAAGAGGTGGTATATTTATACAATGGAATACTACTCAGCCATAAAAACCAACAACATAATGCCATTTGCAGCAACATGGATGCTCCTGGAGAATGTCATTCTAAGTGAAGTAAGCCAGAAAGAGAAAGAAAAATACCATATGAGATCACTCATATGTAGAATCTAAAAAAACAAACAAAGCATAAATACAAAACAGAAAGAGACTCATAGACATAGAATACAAACTTGTGGTTGCCAAGGGGGTGGGGAGTGGGAAGGTACATACTGGGATTTCAAAATGTATAATAGATAAACAAGATTATACTGTATAGCACAGGGAAATATATACAAGATCTTATGGTAGCTCACAGAGAAAAAAATGTGACAATGAATATATATATGTTCTGGTATAACTGAAAAATTGTACTCTACACGGGAATTTGACACAACATTGGAAAATTATTATAAATCAATAAAAAAGTTAAAGAAAAAAGAAGATATAGCACTTGTAAATATATATATGTGCACCCAAAATGGAGCACCTCAATTTATAAAGCAAATATTAACAGACATAAAAGGAGAAATCAACAGTAACTCAATAATAGTAGAGGACTTTAACACCCCACCTACCTCAATGGACATATCATTTAAAGAGAAAATCAAGGAAACACTGGTCTTAAATAACACATTAGACCAAATGGATTTAGTTGATAAACATAGAGCATTCCATTCAAAAGCAGCAGAATACACATTCTTTTCAAGTGCACATGGAACATTTTCCAGGATAGATCATGTGCTAGGCCACTAAACAAGCCTCAGTAATTTAAGAAAATTAAAATCATATCAAGCATCTTTTCTGAACACAATGCTATGAAACTGGAACTCAACTTCAAGACGAAATGCTGCAGAAAACACAAACACATGTAGGCTAAACAATACGCTATTTAACAACCAGTGGTCACTGAAGACTTCAAAGAGGAAATCAAAAAAATGCCTAGAGATTAGTGAAAACAAAAACATGACGATCCAAAACCTATGGGATATAGCAAAAGCAGTTTAAGAGGGCAGCCTATAATAATACAAGCTCACTTCAGGAAACAAGAAAAATCTAAAATAAACAATCTAACCTTACATACACCTAAAGGAACGAAAAAAAGAAAAATAAGCAAAACCCAAGGTTAGTAGAAGGAAAGAAATCATAAAGATAAGAGGTGAAATAAATGAAATAGAGACTCAAAAAACAGTAGAAAAGATCAAAGAAACTCAGATCTGGTTCTTTGAAAAGATAAACAAAATGGATAAACCTTTAGCCAGACTTATCAAGAAAAAAGGGAGAGAGCCCAAATCAATAAAATGGGACATGAAAAAGGAGATGTCACAAACACAATAGATGCAAAAGATGATAAGAGACTAGTAGGAGCAACTCTACACCAATAAAATGGACAACCAGAAAGAAATGGACAAATTCTTAGAAAGGTACAATCTCCCAAGACTGAAAGAGAAAGAAATAGAAAATATGAACAGACCACTTACCAGTTCTGAAACTGAATCAGTAATTTTAAAAAGATGCATACTCACAGATACTAGAACAAATTAGTGGTTACCAGTGGGGAGGTGGGCAATAAAGGGGTAGGGGAATGGTAGGTATAAACTACTGGATGTATGATAATGCTCAAAGATGTATTGTACAACAGGAGGAATATAGTCAATTTTTGTAATAACTGTAAATGGAAAGTAACCTTTAAATTGTATAAAAATTTAAAAAATAAATCACATAAAAATTAACTTAAAATGGATCATGAATTTACATGTAAAGCATAAAACAATAAAACCTTTAGAAAAATATGACAAAATCTTTAGGATTTAGGACTTGGCAAAGAGTTCTTAGACTTGACACCAGAAGGAGGATATGTAATGAGAAATCAATAAATTCAATCTGATCAAAATGTAAAACTTTTGCTCTGCAAAAGCCACGTGAAGACTAATAAAAGATAGGCTGCAGACTAAAAGAAAATATTACAAAGCATATATCCAACAAAGGACTTGTATCTGGTACACATGAAGAGCTCTCAAATTCAACAATAAAAATAATAAGCCAATTAGAAAATGGGCAAGCAACATGAATATATATTTCACCACAGAAGGTATAAAGATTACAAAAATCACATGAAAAAATGTTCAATGTCAGTAGCCATCAAAGAATGCAAATTATAACCACAATGTGATATCACCACATACCTATCAGAATGGCTAGACTAAAAAGAATGACACCATCAAATACTGGGAAGGGTGTGAAGAAGCTGGATCACATATAAATTGTTGGGAGGAATGTAAAATGGCACAGCCACCATGGAGAACTGTTTGACAGTCTTTTTTATAAAACTAAATATGCAATTTCTATACAATCCAGCAACTGCACTCTTGAACATTTTATTCCAGAGACATTAAAATTTATGTTCATACAAAATCCCATACACAAATGTTTATAAGATCTTGATTTGTAATAATCCCGAACTGGAAACAACCCAGATGTCCTTCAATGGTGAATGGATAAACAAACTGAGGTATCAGTCAAAAGATGGGATTCTACTCACCAATAACAAGGAATGAACTAATGATACATGCAACAACCTGGATGACTCTCCAGAGAATTATGCTGAGTGAAAAAGTTAATACTGAGAAGATGCATATTGTATGAACCCATTTATATAACATTCTTAAAATGACAACATTACAAAGATGAAGAACAGATTAGTGGTTGCCAGGAGATAGGAATGGGACCATAGTTGTAGTCACTGGAGGGAGATAGATGTGGTTATAAAGGGCAATATGAAGGATCTTTGTGATGATGGAAGAACTCTTCAGAGTCTTGATGGTGATGGTGGATACATGAACCTGCCCAGGGGATAAATTTGTATAGAATTTAACACACACAAGCACAAATAAAAATGGAAAAATATGAATAAGATCAGTGGATTGTATCCATGTCAATATCCTGGTTATGAAATTATACTATAATTTTGAAAAGTGTTATTACTGGGGCAACTGGACACAGTTTCTGGACAGATCCCCAACACAAGGTCTGTGTACATTTCTCAAAATTGCATTGGAATCTACAAAGATCTCATTAAAAATAAACTCCAAGGAGTCATTAATAACCTAAGTGTGAGAAACATCACTTTAAAGCTTTTAGAGGAAAACAAAGGAGACTATCTTTATAACTCTATGGCAAGAAAAGATTTATTTTAGGAAGATAGGAGCACAAACCATAAAGTTAAAGATTGATAGATGTGAGTTCATTTAAATAAAAATTCTATGCAGCAAATCCCATCTTTAAAGGTGTAAAGACAAGCTACAGAGTGCTAGAAGATATGTGCAGCATCAGTATCTGGCAAAAGACTGATATTCAGAATATATAATGAATATATCAACAAACAAAAAAAAGGATTTTAAAAATGGGCAAAAGAGTTAGACAGGCAACTCCCAGAAGAGGAAACCTGATCAATGTACATGTTAAAAGGTACTCAACCATACAAATCATCCAAGAGATGCCTAAACACCACAAGAAACCATGTCACACCCATCAAATTGGCAAGAATTTAAAAGGTCTGACAGTATCAGGTGTTGGCAAAGAAGTGGGACAACTAGGGCTCTCATACACTGCTTGTAGTGTGTAACTGAATGCAATCAGTTTAGGAAGTAATTTGGTAACATCCAGTAAAGTTAAAGATGCATATATTTCCAACCCAACAATTTCATTCACAGATCTATAACCCAAATAGTGGCTTGAAATATTTTTTGGTCATGAGTCACAGTATGAAATGGCTTGAAATATTTTTTGGTCATGAGTCACAGTATGAAATAATTTTAAGTTGTAACCCAATGTATATTTATAATTGGAGCAAAAGTTTTCTGCCAGAATTTTTATGCTGCATGCAAATCCTTTCTGATATTTTTATTTTATTCATTTTAGTTTTTTAAGGCTCAGTACAATTCATTAAATTGATTTCATAACCCACTAACGCAGGAGTTCTCAATCTTGGCTACTTATTACAATCATCTTGTTGGCTTTTAAATCTCCACTAGCCATGCCACAACCAAAAAAAATAAATTAGTATATTTGGAAACACCAAGTACCATCAACAGGAGAATAGATAAGTGCACTGTGCTATATCTTTTAAATGGAATAGTGTACAGTAGTTAAAATATATGAACCAAAAGTACATACATCAACATGGATGGTTTTCAAGGACAGGTAATGAACAAAGCAAGTTGCAGAATACTAACTTATAGCATGATACCATTTTGTGAGGCTTAAAAACATGAGAAATAAGATTATATATTTTGATGGATAGATACATATTGAGTGAAAAACTAAAGAAAGGCATGAGAATGAAAACCACTAAATTCAGAATAGTAATTACCTTGGGGAGGAGGCAGGAGAAAGAAATCAGGGGGCAGGGTGGACAGGGGACTTTAATTACATTTTGTACTGTTTAACTACTTATGTCAAATGGTGGGCATATAAGCAGGGATTGTATTCCTCTTTTTTTGCATATTTGTATGTCTGATATGTTTTATACTAAAAAATTAGTCCAAAGGACTGGTAAATCATCAGGGGGAATAGAAAAGAGAAGGGCTGTTCAGAAGCTCCGAGTTTAGGAGCAAGTGGGTGGGAGGAGCACATCATTCTTGCTCTCTACCCAAGTGGGGCATCTGCCACTGTGCTTGACTGCCAATGTGCTTAGAAAATGACGATGCTACACAAATGCTGAGCCCTTGGGGCTAGTGTTTCATTAGTAACTTGAACAGAAGTAAGCTCAGATGACAGTCCAGATCTTTCAAACCCACTTTAGAGACAAACTTTTCCTTGTTGGTTTTCTCTTGGGGTAGAGCTGAGACTAGAACACAGAGCCCTGGGAACAAGGTCAGTCTATGCTAACACCATCATCATCAACCACAAACATTTCTCTGGTACAGCTGAAGGCTGGAACTAGAGTAAGAAAAAGAAAACTGGCATCCCTGATCCTTTGAATAAGAACCAGCCCCTGCTAAAGCTGTGAGTTATCAGCCATGATTATTCTTGGGTGTAATCAAGTTGCTGACATCCAGCTTGTCTAGCTAAAGTCACTTGCTATCCCACTGAGAGAATGAATGTTGGAGGAGGTGAAGGAGTTGATTTTGGATCCAGGACTACTTTGAGGAGATGACTCAGGCAGCAGTCAAGGGCTGTGGGCACCTTAGGCCAGCATGAAGGTACTGAGTGCCCAGGGGACTTCAGAAGAGAATAAAGAAAGGTAGGCAACAACCCAATCCAAAAATAGGCAGAAGACCTAAACAAGCAATTCTTCAGTGAAGACATACAGATGGCCAATAGGCACATGAAAAATGCTCAATATAGGTAATTATCAGAGAAATGCAAATCCCATAGGTATCACTTCACACCAGTTAGAATGGCCATCAATCAAAAGTCCATGAAGAGAACCCTCCTGCACTGTTGGTGGGGGTGTAGTTTGGTGCAGCCACTATGGAGGACAGTATGGAGATTTCTCAAAAAAAAAAAATAAACTTACTCTTTGATGCAGCAATCCCACTCTTGGGCTATTTTGGAGGGAACAATAATTTGAAAAGATATATGCACCCCAATGTTTATAGCAGCATTATTACAATAGCCAAGGCATAGAAGTAACCTACATGTCCATGGACAGATGACTGGATAAAGAAGTTGAGGTATATTTATACAATGGAATATTCCTCAGCCATAATAAAGAAAATAATGCCATTTGCAGCAACATGGATAGATCTAGAGATGATCATGCTAAGTGAAGTAAGTCAGACAGAGATAGGCAAATATCATATGATATCATTCATATGTGGAATCTTAAAAAAAAAGGACACTGTGATCTCATCTACAAAACAGAAACAGACTTGCAATTTTATGGTTACCAGAGAAAGGAGGTGGGAGAGGATAAGTTTGGGAGTTTGAGATTTACAAATGTTAGCCACTATATATAAAAAAGATTTTTAAAGTTTCTTTTGTATACTACAGGGAACTATGCTCAATATCTTGTAATAACATTTAATGGAAAAAATATGAAAATGAATATATGTATGTATATGCATGACTGGGACATTGTGCTGTACACCAGAGATTAACACATTGTAACTGACTGTACTTCAATTAAAAAAAGAAAGAAAGGAAGGCAAAGAGCACCAAAACCAAACTCCATCTACTTCCTAATTTAGGCTCAAGTTTAGTCTTGCCTCCCACACTTTCCACCAGATACCAGTGGGAAATGCCTCCCAAGAAAGAAGAGTGTGTTTTGGCCCCTACTCCATCTTCCCCTGCTTGGAGTTCCAGGGTCTGGTGGCGGAGAGGTACAGTGTGCCAAAACCATCAATCCTGCTTCCATACCACATGACAGAGCTTCTCCCCTTCCCCATGCCCCAGACCTCCCCTTGAGAAAGGGAAACCCATTGGTGACATCTGTGGCCAGCACAGGCTCCAAGGCAATGCCTACAGAAACTTGGGGAGACCCACTTATAAATGGGGCCATTGTGTGAATCCTCCACAGTAAATTTGAATCCCAGATAGGTATCTCCTTGTTCAGGGAACAACACTCAATAACTGGACAGACAGTGAGGATAGAGATGGTAGAAGAGATTTAGAAGATTGAGTCAAGAAGTTTTGGCTACTGATTATGGGGTGAAAAGGGAAAGTTGTGGAAGATGGAAGTTGAAGGATTGGCAGAACTTAGCCAATCAGTTGGTGCCATTCCCTAACAAGCTGGGCAGTGAAGAGGAAACAAATTTGATGGGATAAGATGATGGTGATTTTCATTTTTTACTTGCTGTACAGGATGAGTTTTAGGCATTAAGGAGACAACTGAGTGGAGGTGTCCAAGATGTAGGTGGCTCTACAGGTCTGTAATTCAGAGGAGAGCTCTGGGCTAGAGAAATATGCTGCTTCCCGGTAACAGTTCTTGCGGTGGGGAGGGCAAAAACTTTTGTGAAAAATTCCAGGATTCCAGTAGAAAATCAACACATTTGATTCAATTTCCGGTATTACATCATTGCTCCCACAACTGCTGCACATTTTGTGCAAATTCAGGCACTGGAACTTACTGGAGAGAAATTCAACCAGACAAGATTTGCAAGGAAGACACCGTACTTTTATTAAATGAAGTTCATTCCCTCAACCACTTTGAACAGCTCTTCATCTGATTTTTCAATACCAATCTTTTTAGACAAAAACATGTTTTGGTCAAGTCTTTAGACACTGGATTCGAAAAGGTTCTGTCACTGATGGGGCTGGGCAGGATAATCAGACAGCAATTTCCTTGGTCCTAGTTGAAAAATCATGATGAGCTGAGTAGAGGTGCTTTGACCAACTACATACAGAGCATAATTTTATGTCTAAGCTGCAGAGGACAGCACACATTTCCCATAACAGGCACTCTAACTGCACAAAATAATGAACTGAGAGGAGGTGAGAGGCTGTTAACGGACTTACTAAAACCTTAGCAATAGCCAAGTGATGATGATTAGGGAGCACTGTAAGTCCACATGACTAAGTCTTTAGCATTCTAAATTCCTTAGAATAGCCCCTCCATCAACGCACTGAATTTTACTCCCCTTTTGTAAGTGACAGGAATGCATTAAGAGGGAGCCTGTGTAAGTCAGAAAAGTTCTCCTCTCCCAGGTAGGCCCTGGTCGTGAGTCATTCAGGTGAAGACACATGATGCGGTCCCTGTTCCAAGAAAGATGCTTAAAGCCCTTTGATAAAGAGACCCTTCATCACCAGCCTCTCTCTCTCCATCCACTTCTAGAACCTGCCCATTAGGAAGAGACAGGAATGATCACTGAGATGAAGGCCTCTTCTGCAAAATGACTCACTCTCTCTGCGCAATAACACAGCAGGCCTCTAATGCCTGCTCGTTGGAGGACACTGAGAGGTGAGTAAAAGGAATTCTCAGGGGGGCTTCGGGAACTATGAACAGCCATATGTCACATTATCAGTATCCAGTGAAGGAAACTTGGGGAAAATATGCTTTATCTGCCGTATTAGTTTTCTAGGGCTGTTGTTAAAAAAAAAAAAACTACCACAAACTAGAAGGCATAAACAACACAGATTTTTTTTTTCTCTTGGTTCTGGAGGCTAGAAGTCCGAGATCAAGGTGTGGGCAGGGTGGGTTTGTTCTGAGGGCTGTAGGGGCAGGATCTGTCCCAGGCCCCTTTCCTGGGCTTGTAGATGCTGTCTTCTCCCTGTGTATCTTCACATGTTGGTCTCTTTGTGTGTTTGTCTGTGTCTGTCCAATTTTCCCCTTTTATTAGATTAGGGCCCCCACTAATGACATAAATTTAACTTGATTACATCCATAAAAACACTATTTCCAAATAAGGTCACATTCTGAGGCACTAGGGGTTTGGATTTCAACACATCACTTTTTTTGGTGGGGGGCACAATTCAACCCTAAATAACTGTCAAGCATGTAATCTGGTCCTTGGAGGAAAGTACTGTTTCCACATTGCAGGGCCTGTTGCTGGTAAGATATTTTGAGGCTCCGACCCATGGATGAGGCCACAGGGTACCCCTAGAAACCATACAGTCTCACAAAGGACTGGTCCAAATTCACAAGTTACTGGCTTAGTTGAGGCCACAATTCAGTTTTTAGGATGTGCCAGAAGGTTGGGGAAGACAGCAAAAGGAGTATCTTCTCCTAAAGACTAACCCACAGGGCAGAAGCCTCCCCAAAGTCTTGCTTTGATGGCAAGTGAGTAGCCCTCCTGACCACATGTCTCAATGATTTCCTGTCCTCCCCCATGTACTCTTCCCTGCCCTCATCCATTCCTGGTGTCCATGACGCCTGACAGGGAGTTCAGGTGAAGTGGGTTCTTTCACCTATCCAAGTACATTTTAAGTTCATTTCCAAACTAAAAGAGAGAAGACAGAAAGAGGAAATAAAGAGAAGTGACTCAGCTCATTACAAAATGTGATTGAAAATTACAGTAACTTGGACATCTGATAAGCTTTCTCTTTTAATAACAAAATGAAGTATCAAATTTAGTGCTCAAGCTTCATGCAGTTTTCTCTTTCTGAGGTCTACAGACCTTCTGTTACCCTTTTTTCCCCTTTGCTTAAAAATTGTGGCAAAGTACACATAACATTAAAACTTCAGTGACATTAAGTACATTCACACTGTTGGGTAGCCATGGGCACCATCCATCTCCAGAACTTTCCTCATTTTCCCAAAATGAAAATCCATCCCTATTGAATAACTCCCCATTTCCCCTCCCTACATCCCCTGGTACCCGCCATCCTACTTTCTGTGTTTACTACTCTAGGACCCTCGTATAAGAGAAATCATACAATATTTATCCTTTTGTTACTGGCTTAATTCACTGAGCATAATGCCCTCAAGGTTCATCTATGTTTTAGCAGGTGTCAGACTTTCCTTTCATTTACTTCTCTTATGAGAGGTATAGCTTTGGAAATTTATCCACTGAATTGTTTTCAATTGGGAGGGGCCGTTAGGACCAAGTGATAGAAAGTGATAATGTTTGTAAGCGAATCCTGAGCTCAGTGAGCAAGATTTGGAGAAATAGATATAGAAGAACAGAGAGGCGGTGAGTTCAGGTGGCCTTCCCTGCCCATACACTCGAGTTTGTGCAAGGCATAAGCCTGAACCTGCAGGGCAGGACATTTTGCCAGCAGCTTTATTTATTCACTCCAACTCAAGACGTATTTATTGAGTGCTAACACACAAAGCATCCTAGGCCATGCAGAGAGAACTTCAGTGGCTCAGAGAAGGCCAGTGCAGTGAGCTCATGAACAGAAGGCAGGAAAGGGAAGGGAGGCACCAAAGACATCTGTCAATTTGGCCTTTGCTCCTTGTGTACACGTGGCCCCCTCGCCTCAGTCCCTATCACCATACCTGAGGAAACAGTACCACCAGCCACTTTGGCCCCTGCAAAGCCAACTGTAGGAAATTGACTGCTTGAAGTCTTATTCATTCACCCACTGCCTCATTCCAAAAAAGATTTTAGGGGGCTAATGCAGTTCATTGAACCTTTAAGTTTCTGATTCCAGAACTTCCCAACCAGTGGGCGACAAATTAGTCACAGGCTTGCCTAGACATTGGTGCCCTCAGCCTTTCTGTTGGCTGACAGGCACTGGGTAAGGGGTTCAACCTGTAAGGAAGGACATCTTAAACTGGGAACATCCTTCTTTGTATAATTCCAGTGTGCCATACAATATTATCATTTTCTAAGTAAGTCTTTATGTGAAAAGTAATTGGGAAGCCCTGGACTATATGTTGCCCTTGCCTCCTCTGACCATGTCAACCTTATCTGTTCCAATCTCCTCTGTGCATTTCTCCTCTGTCATTTCCAGCCCAGTACTCAGGATACATGGATGTCCCCCTTCTCAGGGTTCACATGAAAAGATACCCATTAGGTGCCTTATTCTGATTGTTGGTACTATACCACATACAGAGGTGAATGGGAGAAGAGCAATAACCACCACTTACTCAGTGCATGCTAAGTGCAGAAAGTTTACATACATAATCTCACATCATCCTTACCACAGTGGCCACTATTATTAACCACAACTGACAGATGAGAAAACTAAGGCTCAGAAAAGTTAGAATAAATCACCCAGGTTTGTGACTATGACATGGTAGAGGCAGGATTGGAACTCAGGGAGCTCTTCCTCCAAAGCCTACACTTTCTTCAAGTCAAACTTGACCATAGAACTCATCATGTCTTCTGGGTTATCTCCTATTACCAGACTGAGCATCACTTCCACATTGTGTAACAGCTCCAGAGCACATATTAGGCACTTCCAGAATGCTTCTTGATCGAGTGCCTTCCCTGGGTCTGAAGTGTGCTGTATTGTTTGTGACATGAAACCAATGAAATTCAATGGCAGCCCAGGCTCCTCACTGACATATGTGGATTGATGTAACCTAGTTCAGTCATGTCTGTACTTTTCTCATTGACTTTGATGTCTTCCAAAGGCAAGCAAAGAGTTCCAAAAACTAAAAACTGAAAAAATAACCTACTTGAAAAGTTGAAAGTTAGTACACCATAATTAGATGTGTCCAAGTGATTTTAGCCCATTTAGTCTTGTGGATCTATAATCACTTTCAAGTTACCATAATGACATTATTTTCCAATCCATTTTTGCATACTTTTAAATGATTTCCACTTAGCTCAAAATCTGTTGATCCATTAGGAGCTTTTAAACTTCCCATAACAGCATAGCACATGGGTACAGCCTTACGTTCTCCCAGCACTAGAAATAATATACTGATTTCAAAATATCACCTTGGCAGAAATCGACTGACAAGCCTTAAATCAAAACCTCTCATAAAACATACTGTCGATGACTAGATCACTTACCATCTGAAATAAATACTTGAACTCCGTGTGAAATTAGAAGAGTCAATCCCTTCTTGAGACCATTGATATTCAGAAAATCTTTTACAAAGTACTTCACTAATTCAAAAAAATTATTCCTGGGATCCTTTATCATAACAGCCTTATCAATACTGCTCAAGAGGAGGCAGGGTGTGGCTGTGAGTAGGACTCCCTGGGTAACATGGCATCAGGTAACTTCTCTTAGCCCACCTCTCAGTCTACAAAATGAGGGGGCAGTGGACAAGTCAATCCTAGATTCTATTAGAATCTAAAATTGCTCTTTTTATTATTATTAGTTTCAAGAGTATTGTAATCAAGACAAGTGGTCCTCTAATTTTTGTGTTCATAGCCTACATTTGATTATTACTATTTTGTGTGTGTGTGTGTGTGTGTGTGTGTGTCACATCCTAGGGGATTAGAACACTCAATGCAATACCAAACAAGCAAGCAAAAGTTACAGCACACCAAACTTCACTGTAGCAATGACTCTCTGTCTATAAAAGTATCTCCAGTCATCACTCTAGACACTTGGTGACCCTTTATCCCTGCATCACTGTGAAAACTGTTGGGTACCCTCCCCAGAGTCCATGTACTTAGAAAGCAAAGTTCTTGCATGTACCAGAAACTACTCTGCTTTTCTTTGGTTCATGTCTGATGTTACACTACAGGTGACTCACCTTTTCTTTGAAGCAAATTGTATACCTTCTCCCAACCCTGTTCATTAAGCGCAAGGGTGAGAGAGTAGAAGAGGGAATCAGAGACATAGCAGGAGATGGCAGCAGGGAAACTGAGAGGAAGATTATATAGGACTTTGGCTTTTACTGTAAGTGAGTTTTGAGCAGAAGAGGGAAATGCTTTAGATTTTACTTTTAGAACATCAGTCTGGCAACGGGGCAGAGAATAGTTGCAAGGGGATGAAAGTACAGGCAGGAAGAGCAGGCAGGAAGCTTCTGCATGATGCCAGCAAGAGATGATGATGATTAGCAGGACCGGGGTGGACTCAGTGATGGTAGTGAGAAGTGGCTATATTTAGAAGGAAATAAGGACAGACACTGTTGATGGATTGGACATGGGGTAGGAGAAAGTGATATCAAGTTAAAAACCAAGATTTTGGCCTGAGCAACTGCTATTTACTGAGATGTAGAAGTTGGCAAGAGGAGCAGGTTGAAGGAAGAAGATAAGGGGTTTGATTTGTGATGTCTAGTCCACACCCCAGTGACTCTGCGAAGTTTACAGTTGGGTGTATAAGTCTGGGGCTCAAGGAGAGGCCTGGGCTGGAAATGTGAATCTGGGAGGAGCACTTGCATGGTTTTGAAAGCTATGATATCGAAGATGAACAGAAAGGCAGTGAGTGTTAGGGAGGGAATTAAGATGCCTGAAGAATGAATCCTGTGGCCCTCTAACCTTAAGGTGAGATGAGGAGGAACTGTCAAAACAGAGGGAGAAGCAGCAGCCAGTGTAGTAAGAGGAAATTCAGGAGACTATCGAGTCCCAGAAGCTGAGGAAAGAAATACAACCTGTTTATTTCAAAGATTTGGCTGACATACACTGCCAAAACAGAGGACAGGACTCAACTGTGGGAAAAAAATCTTTCATAATGAACGAACTTTGGTGGCACTACAATTGATCCATGAATTCTAAGGAAGACAGCTGTCCTGCCACGATCCAAGCTAGTTCTGCTGCCGCCCCTGGCTCTTTCTCACCACTGAGTACTCATGGAAGCACTAGAAAGCTGGGAAGGGATTTTATTTTATTTGTTTTAGGGAGCTTTTAATTTTTTTATTATCAGTTACAATGTGTCAATTTCTGGGGTACAGCATAATGCCCCAGTCATGCATATATATACATGACTTTTTCATTAAAGTTTATTATAAGACATTGAATATAGTTCCCTGTGCTATACAGAAGAAATTTGGTTTTTATCTATTTTTATATATAGTGGTTAACATTTGCAAATCTCAAACTCCCAAATTTATCCCTTCCTACCCGCTTTCCCTGGGAACCATGAGATTGTTTACTATGTCTGTGAGTCTGTTTCTGTTTTGTAGATGAGTTCATTAGTGTCCTCTTTTTTTTTAAATTCCACATATGAGTGATATCATATATATATTATTATTATATATATTATATATATATCTCAAGATATCCATGCCCCTCTACCCACCTTCAGGATAGAAGTCCTGCTCCTTCCTGTAACAGAGTTGTCATGTCTTGGTCATGGAACTAGAGGTGATTTGAATTCTTCCTTTCTGCTTATTGCTATTTTTAAAGACTTCCTCCACAAACTTCCTCCTAAATTTTATCTCTAAATCCTTGCTATTCGAGGTGTGGTTCCCAGATCAGTAGCATCAGCATCACCAGGGAACTTCAGGCCTGATCCCAGACCTACTGAATTGACATTTTAAGTAGATTTCCAGGAAATTCTTATGAACACAGTTTGAGAAGCACTGGTCTAGCTTCCTGGCACTCCTGCCTCCCTCATTCCTCTCATCTATATCCTGTGACTTCTCCACACATCCTATGATGTTCCTCTGCCTGAAATCTCATGTCCTCTCCCCAGTATCCAACCTTGCCTGGTGCCTTTGTGCTTTATCTCCGGAAAATAAATACTGAGGGAAAATAAGATCTTAAAATCAATAGAAAAAAGACTCTAAAATATGACATAAACTAGAAAAGGAAAATAAAATTGTCAATAGACATTTGAAAAAATGTAAACCTCATGAAAACTCAAAGAAAAAAAAAACACAGCAAAAGTGATATACTGCATGTTATTTATTGCTGTATAACATATTACTCCCAAACTGACTGGCTTACAGAAACAATCAGTATTCATTATCTCACTGTCTCTGTGGGTCAGGATTTTGAGGGTGGCTCACCTGCATGGTTCTGGCTCAGGGTCTCTGGGGCTGCATTTTAAGGCTTGAATGAAACTGGAGGACCTGCTTCCAAGGTGATTCGCTCACATGGATGGCATGTTGGGCTGGCAGCTGGCAGGAGACCTCAGTTCCATATCATATGGACCTCTGATAGGGCTGCTTGAGCATCCTCGTGACATGGTGTTGCCTTCCCCCAGAACAGGTAACCCGAGAGAGCAAGGCAGAAGTGGCAATGTTGTTTATGACCTAATCTCAGAATTACATATCAGAATGGAATAGTATGCAGCCTTAAAGAAGGAAACCCTGCCATTTGTGACAACATGGATGAAGCTGGAACGCAGTATGCTAAGTGAAATAAGCAAGACACAGAAAGACAAATACTGCATGATCTCACTTACATGTGGACTCTAAAATGGCTGAATTTATAGTAGCAGAGATAAGAATGGTGGCTGCCAGGAACCAGTGGGGAGGGTTTTGGAAATGGGGAGATGTTGTCAAAGGGTACAAACTCTATTATGCAAGATGAACAAATTCTATAGATCTAATGTACATCAATGTGACTATAGGTAACAATACTATATTGTATATTTGAAACTTGCTTAAGAAGGTAGATCTTAAATGATCTCAGCCACACACACACACACACACACACGCACACAAGGTAACTATGTGAGGTGATGGAGGTGTTAATTAGCTTGATTGTGTGTGTATATATATACATATATATAACAAAATATCAAATTGTACACCTCAAAGATAATGCAGTTTTTAATCTGTTAATTATACCTAAACACAGCTAGAAAAAAAAGAAAAATATTCTAAAATTAATTTAATTAAACTTAATTAAAAGAAAGAAGCACTACATACCTGACCTCTGCTATATCCCATTGGTCTTATAGGACAGCTCTATTTATGAGAGGGGACCACACAAAGATGTGAATATCAAGCAGTGAGGACCATTGGGACTCTCTTAGAAGCTGGCTACCAGAGATATTTTTATCTGGTTAATACTTTGAAGTAACATGGTATCAGCAAGAGTGGGAGAAAATGGAAACTCGCACACACTGTTGGTTGTTATTTAGCCTTAAAATGTGCATAACCTCTGACCCAGCAATTTTCTAGGAATCTGTCCTAAGGAAATGATTATAGATGTGTAAGAAAACTTAAGTGTAAGGATATTCATCACAGTTAATAATAGTAAAAAAATTTGTAACAATTTAATTTCCGTAACAGTGAATTGGTTAAGTCAACTAGGGTACTTCATACAATGAAATATTATGTAGAAGACTATTTAATGACATGAAAAAATATTCATTGTGTATTGTTAGGCTTTTTATAAGGAAGCAATATACAATCTGAGTCACAAGCAGTCACTATATGAGAAAAAATTTTAATGGAAGTACTGGGGATTGAATCCTGAACCTCATGCATGCTAAGCATGCTCTCTACCACTGAGCTATACCCTCCCCGCCAAGAACATTTTTAAAGCATTTGTGGAACATACACAGGTAGACAATAGGCTGAAAGATATCAGTTATCTCTGGGGGTGGTTTTACAATAATTTTTTTCTTGCTTTTTGAAAGTAGTGATTGCTTTCTACAATGAATACATATCCTCTGATTATAAGAAACAAGATGCATTTTTTAAATTTTTTAAATATTTTTTCAGATTCTATTCCATAATATATTATTGTAAGAAACTGAATATGGTTCCCTGTGCTCTACAGTAAATATATTTTAAATTTTACAAAAAACTCATCCAGGCCTCACTTCCTCCCAGATGCTTCCTCAAGCTCTGATTTTACAGCTCTTGCCCTCTGGCCCAAGTTGGCTATTTCCTTCTCGTGTGCCCAGAGCACCCTGTCCAGCCCTCTTTCGGTGCGCTTTTCACATATTATTGGCCTGCTACCCTCAGATGGCACCATGTCTTATCCGTCTCAATATGGATGTTGCCACGTACAGGGCCTGGTAAACCACAGGCATTCAGTGTGGTTTGCTGAATGCAAGCAAATGGCATTGCTCACCTACAGCCAAGCCTGCTGCTGTGTTTGGGTTGGGTCCTCTTACTACTCTGCGAGGCTGTCCTGGGAGGAGCAAGGGTATTGTGGATGGTGTGGGTGAGTCAACTGTACCTGTGGCCCAGAACCTGGCACCTTTCTTTGGAATGGCTCCAGAATCAAGGAGAGGAGAAGCCATGGCACACTACCTATTAATGTTTCTTTTATGGGGAGAACTGAACTGGTAGGCTGTTATTAACCATGCTGTCTGGTTTCAAGACAGTAGACTGACCAACAAATTGAAATTGAGCTTTGTTTTGATAGCCTTTCATTCTGTCCCAGGTTTCAGCAATTAAATGATGGCAGGCCAAGCTCTTGAGTTGAAGCACAGATCAACTGAATTCAATTAATAATGTCTCAGAAATGTACTAAAAATAACACATGAGCCAGTATCTAAGTTGGCTTCTTTACCCTCACCCATACACAGTTCAGATAATGCTGTATATACAGACTCTGAAATATGACTGCCCAACTCTGCCAAGGCTTCTACATTCCAAACAGTTAGGAGCAATTTAATCTATACGACAAGCATTAGGGATAAGAACATATGGCAAAGTTGAGTTATAAATGTTCTTTCCTTCCTAAAAAAAAGTAGGGACCTTTTAATTGGGTCTTGAATTATGTTTATATTACCAAAAGGGAAATTTTATTATTAATGAGGAAGGATGTTTCAAGCTCGTAAGCTGCCTTTTGAGAATAAATGTCACGAAATTAATCAAGGACAAAAGGACCACAAATTAGTCATGCCTAAGACTCAATTCTGACTGGATCCACATTAACAGCAGAGCAAGGGAATTTCTTAACATCTAAAATGTGGGGCCAGTAACTATAGCAGTGCCCTTCGGTGGCCAGGCAAACATTCCTCAGGCAGAGGGGCCAAGAAAATAGGGGAGCATGAGGAGAGAGGCACAACTCGGTTCAGGAGCTCTGCCTGGGTGCATAGGGCTGGCTTGGTGGGCTCAGCTCCACTGTGACTCTTGTT
Source organism: Vicugna pacos (assembly GCF_048564905.1). Taxonomy (NCBI): domain Eukaryota; kingdom Metazoa; phylum Chordata; class Mammalia; order Artiodactyla; family Camelidae; genus Vicugna; species Vicugna pacos. Next base: position 105,926,928 of record NC_133023.1, on the reverse strand, counting down.
TGCCTGGGTGAGCTCAATCCTGTCCTGGGCCGCTTAGAGACTTTGAGCCCTCCATCACCAGAGGAGTCTGGAATGGACTGGATTTATTTCCAAGCTCCTCAAGTCCAGAAGCTTCTTGGAAAGGTGCTCATGGGCTGCGGGTGTGGGTATACTAGTTGTGAGAGAACATCCCTCAGCCCCCTAATACACACACACACGTGCATGCACTTCAGCCAGGTTAGCTGTGCTCACAAAACTTTCCCATTATGACCCTCCACATTAAATTTTGGTAGGAAAAGATTTTTTTTAAAGGAAGAATGTTAAGAAACTTCTGGATTCATCAAGCTCTAAGACTCTATGATCTCCACAGCAGCTTTGTTGGTTCCACACTCAGATAAGAAGTCAGCGAAACTATGGTCAGCTAATAAGAATTTGGATGGCAAATGGTTTTTGTTTGTTTTTTGATTTTGATTTTTGGTCTTGTTTGTTCATCTGTGTTTCTTTTCCCAATTGCCAGTTGCCTCCCAGGCTCCCTTGTACAGAACCAAAACAAACTGCTCAGGTAAATGACAGACTGACATTTTCATATTTCTGATTCACTTAATGTTAGTCACATTTTTCCTCATTGGGAAGAGCCACATTTTCATGACAAGCGCTTCATATTAATTTGAAAAGTGGATTTCGTATGTCATAATTTCTCATTTTGTTCAGTCCTGAAGCAAATAAGTCATTCCCTGAAGAGAAGGAGGATGTATTCATAATAAGCAGATTAATAAAAGATTAAGGAATAATGAGGGGGTAGTTATTATATTATGAATCATTCTTTCATTTGATGTTTCTAGGTACTTGCAAAGAAAAATGTTGGTTTTTGAAAGATAAGAAGGTCTTTTTGAAACAGACTCACAGACATAAAAAACAAACTTATAGTTACCAGGGGGCAAGGGGGTGGGAAGGATAAATTGGGAGTTTTGGATTTGCAGATACTAACTACTATACATAAAATAGATAAACAACAAGGTCCTACTGTATAGCAGAGAGAACTGTATTCAATATCTTATAATAGCCTTTAATGAAAAAGAATATGAAAAGGAATATATATGTATAACTGAGTCACTATGCTGTACACCCGAAACTAACATAACATTGTAAATCAACTATATTTCAACTTAAAAAAAAGATCTTTCTGAAACTTTTGTAGATAATCCCTAGTATTGGGCAGCAGGTATGTACCCTGACTTGGCCTGAGGTTGTAGTGAGGCTAACTCACTTGGGAAGAAATGCTTTCTGTGGATACAGAAAATGTTGGGTTTCTTTTAGAACCTGCTTGAGCAGTGACCAGTGGAAATTACAAAAAAAAAAAAAGTTTTCTGCTCCTCATCTGGGTGTTCGGCCTGGTCAAGTTCTGGGATTTGGATGTGTCTGTCTGTCTGTCCCCAGGCCGGCAGTTAGTTAATGTTGTCAGCAAGCTGTGCTGTGGCTGGAAGGCGAAGGAGATACGTGCAGACTCCAAGGTGGTTCTATTAGAGACTCACATTCTTAAATTGCAGTTCTTTTCTGCAGAATGGAGCCTTTGAGTAAAATATGTGATTTCACAATGTGGACCATGCTAACAATAGGAGTGGATTTTCATTTTGTTTGGGTACATTTTCCAAAATCAATTTTAAGATAAGCACCATTAATCAGCAAATAGGAGTAATAATCCAAATCAGGGCAGCCTGACTCCCCTCATGCAGCCTGCAAAACAACCTGCAGGCCAGTATACAGCACGCAGGCCTTGCCCCCACCCACCCAGGAGGACATTAAGGCACAGTGATGATGGGAATTAGCTAAAAGTGTCCCTCAAAACTTGTGAGATTCTTTCCCTAATGTTATTGCTTTTCCATCCTCTTAAAAAATGGAAAAAATAAAAGTGGGCCCAAATCATCTCCATCTAGTTTCAGTCTCCGGGTGCTATCAACTCTTTGCATTTCTGAAAATCAAAGAGAAATAATCTCTAAGTAGGAGTTTGTTAATGCCATTCACTTGATAAAACAAACTGAGCAACCCGTCCCCACCCCCATAAATCACCTGGCCACCGTCTCTGTCGGTCCTCCTTCCCTGTCTATCAGTGAATTGCTAGCAAATTCACTGCAGGAAGGAACAGACTATGTCTTAACAAAAAGCAAAAAAACAAAAACAAAAACAAAAACAAAAAACGGTTGTGTTTCAGCTGTTGGCATTAAAAGCGTGTGTGTTGGTGGGGGACCTCTGGGAATGGTGGGACAGTTAGAAGGGAAATGGCAGTATATTTCAGCAAACCTGCCTTGCTGGCTTTTGGGAAAAACAGACAGAAAAAGCAAAAAGGCTGTTTGGACAGTCTCCAGACCCATACGACCACCAGAAGTAGCAGCAGGTCAAATGCCCACTTGGCCCATAAGTCAAAGAACACAGGTTTGTAGCTAAGCCAAAATGTTCACATCGAATGCAGGCTCCAAGTCCTCCTTAGTTCAAAGCCAGCCTTCAAAAGTCCACATAAAGGTACCTCGAACCCCTTGCACTGCTCTGCCTTCCACCCTCCTCTGTCAAGTACGAGCTCATTCATGCACTCATTCCTCCTCTTCCTAATCCCTGTAGGCGGGCATCCAGCAAACATTCATTACGAGTCTGTTGTGTGCTAGGTGTTCTGTTTCCAAATGCTGAGAAGTTTCTAATTATAAAATAAGAAGTGATTGTCAAAACAATGCTTTCTTGTTCAGGAGATTGTTTCTACTCAGGATGCACCACCATCCTAACCCACCTTACTACCGAAACATACCTTGCCCTGCTTACTCTCCCATGGTTCATATAGGCTGGGTTCCTTCGTCTTCCTTCAATATGCCAACACCACACACTGTTAAATAAAAAATCCTTTATCCCCCGCCCCACCACCACCACCAAGCAGCCTTCTCTGTTAGGTGATCACATCTATGCTTCAAGATGCTCACTGCCAACGACCTATGGAATGGGAGAAAATATTTGCAAAAGATGAGACTAACAAGGGCTTAATTTCCAGAATATGCAAGCAGCTCATACAACTTACTAAGAAAAAACAAGCAACCCAATCCAAAAATTGGCAGAAGATCTAAACAAGCAATTCTCCAATGAACACATACAAGTGGCCAATAGGCACATGAAAAAATGCTCAGTATCACTAATTATCAGAGAAATGCAAATCAAAACTACAATGAGGTATCACCATACCGGTAAGTCAGAATGGCCATCATTCAAAAGTCCACAAACTATAAATGCTGGAGAGGGTGTGGAGAAAAGGGAACCCTCCTACACTGCTGGTGGGAATGCAGTTTGGTGCAGCGACTATGGAAAACAGGATGGAGAGTCCTCAAAAGACTAGGAATAGACTTACCATATGACCCAGGAATCCTGCTCCTGGGCATATATCCAGAAGGAAGCCTACTTCAAAAAGACACCTGCACCCCAATGTTCATAGCAGCACTATATACAATAGCCAAGACATGGAAACAGCCTAAATGTCCATCAACAGATGACTGAATAAAGAAGAAGTGGTATATTTATACAATGCAATACTACTCACCCATAAAAACCAACAACATAACACCATTTGCAGCAACATGGATGGATCTGGAGATTATCATTCTAAGTGAAGTAAGCCAAAAAGAGAAAGAAAAATTCCATATGATATCACTTATATGTGGAACCTAAAAAAAAAAAAAAAGACAAACGAACTTATTTGTAAAACAGAAACAAACTCAGACACAGAAAACAAACTTGTGGTTACCAGGGGGAGAAGGGTGTGGGAAGGGATAAATTGGGAGTTCGAGATTTGCAAATACTAACTAATATGTATAAAATAGATAAACAACAAGCACATACTGTATAGCACAGGGAACTATATTCAATATCTTGTAGTAACTTATGGTGAAAAAGATTATGAAGTATGTTCATGTATGACTGAAGCATTATGCTGTACATCAGAAATTGACGCAACATTGTAAACGGACTATACTTCATAAATATATACACACACACACACACACACACACACACACACACACAATTATAAAGAAGCAGCAGTTCACTGCCACCCGAGCCAGATGGGACCAACACTGGGCATCTCAGCAGATTAGAAACTGTTTCCTCATATTGAGCCAAAATTTACCTTCCCTGAACGATTTACACAACCCAGGACATGGAGATGCTGCTTATCAATACTGCTATCAATAAGAATGTTTCATACTAAAAGAACCATGGCAGGTTTCTCCCCTGGAACTCCACATCCCAGAAAAGTTGTCGAAGAAGTCAGCAAGGGAAAGTTTCTCTGTTTGTGTGTTTGTTTTCTGTGTTCTTTCTTTCTTTTCCTTTCTCTGTAACTCACATTTAAATTACTTGCTGGGGGAGGAATACAAATGACACACAGTCGGACCTCATGAGTCATCATTTCAGGGGGAAACAAAGCAGTCTTGCTTCAAAAAGCAATTTAATTAATTTTGTTATGTACTGTGGAAATAAGCTTTTAGAGATGATTCAAAACACTTACACGAAATTGTCTAAAAATAAGTGAACAACGCAAATTACTGTCTGTTCACTGTGGAAATATTAAAATAATTGGAAGTTATTTTAAAATGTAAAATAACATAAAGCTTGCATGTAATATTAAAAAGAGAAAAACCAAAGTGGATTCTTAGCTGAGTGCACGTCAGTGGTAAACAAAAGCAATCATGTCACCCACAAAAGACAAGACTCAGCCCTGTTCTGACCTGGGAGGAGAGGACACAGCTTCCATTCCAGCCTTGGAGTTCCCCTCTCCGCATCCCAGTTTCTCTCCTGGAAAATGGAGATGAATCCTGTCATACCAACTTCTGTTGCTATAAAAGACTTGCATGTCCTCTAAGTGGCAGGTAGCGTAAATAATGAGTCATTTGCCCAAGTTGTTTTCTGAGAACTTGGAGTCAGCTGTGTCTAGTTCAAGCTCAGTTGGTTAAGACTGGGTAGGACCACTGACCCTTACGTGGAGACCTTTTGATATCAGAGAGCTGAGAACTCCACCCTCAGATCATGCTAAGCGCCTCCATTTTTAAACATGCAGAGGCAACCTGCCCAGGGCAACGATTACTATGCTTTTTGCCAATCACCCTTCCCCACACTCCCCAGGCCTCAGACCACCCCACTTCTTTATTCTGTATGCCATAAATACCCCAGCCTCTTGCCTTCCAGGAGGCAGATCTTAGACTTCTCCCATCTCCTCACTTGGCTGCCTTGCGAATAAACTTTCTTTGTTGCAAAGCTCTGTGGCTCAGCATTTTGGCTTGCTGCGCATCTGGGCGAAATGAACCTGCTTTGATAAAAACTCTATTTCTTCAGAGTAGAAAAATATCACTCTGAGTTACAGTTCTTTTAAGCAAAAACACTGTCTCTGCTTTATTTTTTCCCTTCTGTACTAGTGAGGACGTTGAAACTTGTTCCTCACCTCTACACCAAAACTGCAACTGCCCTATCTCCTGGAATGAGAGTTCTCCCAGTTGTCTAAGCCAGAAACCTTGGAGTCCTGCTTGATTCCGTTATTTCCCCCAACATCCAGTCCATTGGCTTGCCCTTCAAAATATATCCAGAATCCAACCATACACTCCATGAAAGTTCCCTGGTCCAAGACCCCATTAGTTTATCATTTCACTCCCAGATGATTGTCCTGGCCACTGGCCTTCAAAGTGGTATCCCCACATCACCTTTTTTTATAATATAGGAAACAGAAAATCTTTATTTTTTATTTATCTTTCACTGCACGTATGTTTTTAAATTTACATATATGTACTGTTCATTGTTTCTAAGAACAGTTTAGAGCTTTGGCTTTCTAAATTTATATAGTTATCAAAGGAATAAAGCCAACCACAAAATAAGAATCAACAGAATGCAGTAATCTAATCATAAAGGATAGTCAAATGTGCTTACACATATTGACGACATCATCTAAGTTATAAATAATAAGTAGTTCATTTGTGTCCCTTTTTCTAGATTCCACATATAAGTGATAGCATATGGCATTTTTCTTTCTCTTTCTGGCCCAGTTCACTTAAAATGATGACTTCTGGGTCCATCCACGTTGCTGCAAATGGCATTATTTTATTCGTTTTTATGGCTGAATAGTATTCCATCGTGTAAGTATACCACATCTTCTTTATCCAGTCATCTGTTGATGGATATTTAGGTTGTTTCCATGTCTTGGCTATTGTAAACAGCGCTGCTATAAACATTAGGGTGCAGGTGTATTTTTGAATTAAGGTTCCCTCTGGATATAAGCCCAGGAGTGGGATTACTGGATCATATGGTAAGTCTATTTTTAGTTTCTTAAGGAACCTCCATACTGTCCTCCATAGTGGCTACATCAATTAACATTCCCACCAACAGTGTAGGAGGGTTCCCTGTTCTCCACACCCTCTCCAGCATGTGTCATTTGTGGACTTTTAAATGATGGCCATTCTGGCTGGTGTGAGGTGATACCTCATTGTAGTTTTGATTTGCATTTCTCTGACAATTAGCGATGCTGTTATCATACAATATTTCAAACACATTAAATATTTTCCCACATCCCCTCTTGTCCCTTCCAATCCAATCTTTTCATTTTTAAGTTTATACTTGGAGCAGGTACTGTTGCCTATCCATTTGCTGCCCTATCCTTTTCCTCCCTCTTAACTGAAGACTTCCCTGCACTCAGAAAATCTTAATACTCCTTCCCTTAGCCCCAGGATGGCCATGAGGCCCACTTCTGCCCAGTGGGATCTAAGGTGGATCTGCTAAAATGTTTCTGGGAAAGAATATCCTCCCTGTTAAAAAGTGAGACACACATGAGGCAACTCCCCCACCCTGGAACCCTCCTCAACCCACCTCAACCGGTGGACATTATCATGTAATACATAATGCTTAGAGCTATGGCAGCCATGTAGATAGAGAACCACCTGGAGCTCCAATCTCATCACACTACTGAATTAACTAATCCTGCAACCATGTAAGTTTGGACACTTTGGTTAAATGACAGGAGTCTGCAGGCTCTTAAAGGGCCAGACAGTAGACAGTTTAGGCTTTGCAGTCCATCTCTGCCTCAACTCAGCTCTGCCCTTCCTGTGCAAGAGCAGCCACAGCCAACACTTGAAAGAATGGGCATGGCTGTGGGCCAATAAAACTTTACTGATGGACACTGAAGTTGGAATTTCTTATAATGTTCATATATCCCAGAATATTCTTCTTTTGAATTTTTTCAACCATTTAAAAATGTAAAAAACATTCTCAGCTCATGGGTCATATAAAAACAAGAGTGGGCCAGATTTGGTCCACAGCAAGCTATAGTTTGTCAACCCTTGATGGGGTAATTAGACATCTATCCTTAGGCCTCTTTCTTACTCTCTTACTTGCAGCCAAGAGTACATTAATTGATACAACAGTATTTTTCTTTTCTGTTTTCTACTTATTTTTTAACATTTTTATTGAGTTAAAGTCATTTTACAATATTGTGTCAAATTCCATTGTAAAGACAATTTTTCAGTTATACATGAACATACATATATTCATTGTCACATTTTTTTTTGCTATGAGCTACCATAAGATCCTGTATATATTCCCCTGTGCTATACAGTATAATCTCATTTATCTATTCTGCATATGCCTATCAGTATCTACAGATTTTGAAATCCCAGTCTGTACTTATATTTTCTTTAATGCAGGTACTGGGGATTGAACCCAGGACCTTGTGCATGCTAAGCACGTGCTCTAGTACTTGAGCTATACCCTCCCCCTTTTTCTAATTTAAATTTTATTTTAAAATATTTCAAAGACACTAAAAAGTACAGAAAATAATCCAACAGACCTCTATGTCCCCACTGCCCAGATTTAACTGATGTTAACATTTTAACATACTTGCTTCAGATAACTTTTTTAAAAATAAATAAAGCCTGACCAAACAGCTGAAGACCAAATCCTGTTCCCTCCCTCTCCCCCTACAGAGGCACCCAACAGCTGAGGTAGGTGTGTGCTCATCTATTCACCATATGAGCATGTGTATCTATAATCAGTATGCCTTATTGTTTTGTCTATTTTTAAACTTTACATAAATGATATTGCACTGTTTATAGCCTATTTTCAAATTCCTTTAACCCATGTTGATACACGCAGAGCTGGTTCATTCACTTTTACCATTCTATGAATAAGTAACAATTCATCCAGCTATTCCCCAATTTAGAGGGAAGTTGGTCGTTTGTCTATGGTTTCCCTCGCACTTATGGAGACTCACACGAGGGTTTTCACTGCAGCACAGTTTGTATCAGCAAAATAGTAGAAATTGGCAAAGTATCCCGACACTTTCCCCCACTGTCAGTAAGGGAGTTTCTAATGGTGCAGGTTTGAATATGTCCTCCTGCTAAAAACCTTTCGGTGGCTCCCAGTTGTCCAGTTTCATGACCCTTAGCCCTGTGCTTCTGCCCTTACTACTCTCTGCCCTTGAATCTCTGCAGCTCTGCTCTCGCCATTTTGAACTCCCTTCTACTTCTGGGCCTTGGCATATGCTTTTCCTTTCGCCAAGCATAATGGTCACCTGTAAAACCTTTAGTGAACTTCCCCGACCCTAAGAGATTGACTCCTGCGTGCCTTATCACTTGCCAACATCTCCTGGAGCACCTCTGAAAAGGGAGCATCCCTACTTACTTGCCATTTCCCCTCTCCAGTCTGGGAGCTACTTGCATTGAGAAGCCATGTCCTCCACGCCTCTCTGCCCCTGACCCCAGATTTGGCACATGGAAGGTACTCACTAAATACCTGATGAATTAATATCTGAATGAATGAATAAAAAGAATGATCTTTCTGGCATTAGTCCCCAGAAAAATGAGTTCAGGAGTCACATAGACTAGGATGTGTGTGAAGAATCCAATGTAACTGATGTTTCCCCATGGATATTTGAAACTAGTAAATACTGCTATTTATAGCCTCTGAAGGAAGCTTCACTTTAGCTTGATGATTCAACTAGTTACTGAATTGCCCTAAGTTTTCTTAAAATTCATTTAAAGCTGTTCTGAAACATAAGCAATTGACTTAGATATCTACTTTCAGTTCAGGCAGACTTCTTGTGAAAGTATGGAAACTTTTAGAAAGAAGAAAATCCATATCTACTAGGAAGTGAATTTACAAAAAGGATAACCAGACACTAACTAGTAACCTAACCCAGGGATAAAAGAGTTAACATTACCTCCAAAAGGTGACTATTGGCCCCTGATTCACCAGAAGGGTCCGTTTCAATGATTACACATTAGTGATTTTATTTCCACTACTTTGAGGAAAAGATTTTCTTAGTACTTTATGCCAAAGCAGAAGTCCACACGTGAAGTTGTGACACTAAATTTCTTGTGTCTTTTATGGAAGTCAATCTTGCCAACTTACAAGCACAACATTAATCTAAAAGCATCTTCTTTACTGGAGACTAAAGTGGACCACGGAAGGGAATTTTTTAAGTATCTTAATTTACCCACTTTGAGCCCCAGACCTTATATATTAGGACCACTTGGAAAAGCTGTGTTTCTAAATATACTATATACTTCTTAAGCAGATGGCACAGAATATCATTTCACACTCTCTTGAACACTCAGCATTATCCCCAGGAACTCTGTGATACGGAGGAGCTACTGAGATAGCAAGGGGCTGGCCTGGGAGTTGGAGAACTGAAGTGTTGGCTCAGCTTTTCCACAGCTTGCTGTGTGACCTTCAGCAAGCTACTTCCTCTCTCTGAGCCTCGAATGCACAATGAAGAGACCAGACGATCATGAGATGGTTGCTTCCAGCTGTGTGGGGTATATATCAAGTTTTCAAGTACATGCAATTTTCTGTTTGTATTTGACAAGAGGAATATAAGTAATTACATCCAATGCTTTCTAGAATGTGGTAAGCCAGAGACATGTGGATGATACAGAAAGGATAATTATTATTCTTCTTAAATATTACCATGACATATAATTTAATAAGACCAGGGTATGTTGAAATAATAAGCAAAGTGTGTCTAATTACAGGGCCTTATTTTTAATACCCGAACTCCTAGATGTTTCTTCACTTGATGTGCTCATTTGGTAACTGGAAAACAATAATTTCAACACTCCTGCATTGAGTATCCACTTCTACAAGTGCAGGCACACAATACACATCCAGACAGGGATTTGTATCCACAAACTAGGTATGAAAACTACTCCAGAGTGCAAAACAAGCCCCCTCTGCCCCTTCAAATTACAGAGGCAGTGGCAATTAACAACTGATTAGGTAAAAAAATTACTTTATGCATTCTAAGCCTAAATTACAGCCCAAAGGGGAGACCATCAACAAAATAATATAGTTGGGCTAGATTAAATCCACAGGACCTTTAATACAAGAGGCCCTTAACTGGCTGGGCAAAGGATGTGCTTGCTCACCAGGTGAAGTTAATAAAAGACCCTTTGCCCAAGATTTCCATGACAAAGCTCTGCTAATTTTCTCAAGAAGAATCTGCTCCAGTGGTGAGTCACTGCCCTTTTACTGGCATTATTCTAATGATATGAGGTAGAAGAAAAGGTCACCATTTAGATCAATGCCATCTTTGGGTGACAGTGCGGGTGAGTCACCAAATGAAATGAATGCTGAAGCGTGGTTACCATTTTTGCTGTATATACTCTCCCCTGATACACTCCACATACGACACACGCAATGAGGTATTTCAGGAGAGCCGGTTGCTAGGTTTCAGTTCAGCCTCATTCAAAGCTTGTCACTTCAGTACAGAAAAGAAATGTGGAAAATTTTCAAGATGATTATATTAAATTTACGATGAGGCAATCAAGGGGCTCAGACGTCTGTATGTTGACAGGGGACACTCTAGTGACTGGCATAAAATGCAAAAGTAAAAGAAAGACAGAGTTGCACCTTAGCCATTCTCCTTACTTGTAGAAGACACTGAGATTCAGAAAGGGAAGTGACTTGCTTAGGGTGAAACGTTTGGTGGCAAGAAGGGACCAGAACTCAGATCTTCTGTATCTCTGATCAATGTGCTTTGTATTTACCCAAAGGAGCTGAAAACTTATCTCCACACAAAACCTGCACACACATGTCTATAGCAGCTTTATTCATAATTGCCAAAGCACGGAAGCAACCAAGATGTCCTCCAATATGTGAATGGGCAAACTGTGGCACATCTAGACAATGGAATATTATTTAGCATTAAAAAGAAATGAGCTATCAAGCCATGAAAAGACATAGATGAAACTTCAATGCATATTACTAAGTGAAAGAAGCCAATCTGAAAAGGCTATATAATGTATGATTCCAACTATATAACATTCAGGAAAAGGCAAAACTATGGAGACAGGGAAAATATCAGTGGTTGCCAGGGGCTAGGGTAGGGGGAGGAAGAATGAATAGGTAGAATACAGGGGCAGTTTTAAGGCACTGAAACGACTCTGCATGATACTGTAACAGTGGATACATGTCATATTACATTTGTCCAAGCCCACAGAATGTACAACACAAGAGTGAACACTAATGCAAACTATGGACTTTGGGTGATTATGATATGTCAATGTAGGTTTATTGACTATAAAAAGTGTACCACTCTGGTTTGAGATGTTGATGGTAGGGGAGGCTGTTGGGGTGGGGAGTAGGTTAAGGGGGTATATGGGACCTCTCTATACTTTCCACTCAATTTTGCTATGAGCTTAACATTTCTGTAAAAAAATAAAATCTGTTTTAAAAAATTGAATGTGCTGTAGTTTTCATTTAGGACGTTTTACAACTCACAGAATTTGGAATAGGAAAGTCCACACAGCCCATTGGGCCAGTTTATAAGGGACAGTCTCATAGATTCTCAGAAAATCCACTTAACAGTCTTTGGAACATGAAAGATAATGACTTTATGAAAGAAGCTGATACTTAGTACAGAGAGATCTCTTTAAGCACAAAACCAAATTGCATGTTCATAATGAAAATAATGAAATATTCAACCTACCAATGCTTATTTGCTTAAAACAATTACATACATTTTAATATGTGATCAGGGTTCAGGAAGCTTGTTCTTCAAGTTCAATGCAGTGATTAAACCTGTTGTTTCTGGTTAGGGGGGGTCCTGCTGAAAGAGCCAGGGTGAGCAAAAATTGGTTGGTGTGGTGCTGGCGTGCATGGAGATGCAAGAAACACTAGAGCTCACCCTGGTAGAAACTGGGGTTGGGAGTCAGGCTGGTTGAGAACCAAAACGTGACACTCCCCCTGGAACTCTCTTAAGCGCACCACTGGGTGGCTGGTGTTTTGAGAAGCTGGGGACTTCCCCGGAGAACTGCAGCAGCCATGGGGTTCCTGCTTTTAGGGGTTGCCGATGTTCCCTAGCTCCTGGCCTTCTTCCTCCATCTCAGAAGCCAGAGTTCTTCTCACATCACACCCCTGTGACTTCCTCTTGCACATCCCACTTCCACTTTTAAGGACTTACGTCAGTTTCTTGTGACAGCTGTAATGGATTACTACAAATTTGGTGGTTTAAATCAACGGAGATTTATTCTCTCACAGTTCTGGAATCAAAGCAGTGGCAGGGCCCCCTCCCTCCAGAGGCTCTGAGGAGGATCCTCCTGCCTCTTCCAGCCTCTGGTGGCTGCAGGCTTCCTCAGCTTGTGGCCGCATCCCTCCATTCTCTGCCTCCATCTTTATATGGCTTTCTCCTCCGTGTCCATCTGCTTCAAACTCCCTGTGCCTCCCTCCTAAAAGGGTACACATGGTTACATTTAGGTTATTAGGGATTATCAAAGATTATCCCACCAGGATAACGCAGATAAGTTTCTCCTCTGAAGATCCTAATTTTTTAGCTTCGTGTTATTTTTAGTGAGAAAAAAATGACCAAAGTTATATTCATCTTGTAGGAAAGAATATTATTTTGTTTCTAACACATACATATAGAATCCCACTGTGAAATTCCAAAGACACACACTAGTTCAATTTATGGTAAAGCTGAATGATGGATTTATTGCTTGAATATCATTTCCTCATTCTGACCAGATGGTGATGAATATACAAAAATTATCTTTAAATACTGTAACCTACATTGTATATCCATTCTCATAACTGATGTGCAGAATGTCTTGCAAAAATTTCCTCAACTTTTTTCTTGACATTAACAAAAAGTATACAGGCAGTAGCTTTATTGATTTTAAGTTTGCTGAATTTTTTTTTATTTCTTAGTTTCTAATTATGATTCCAACAGATATTATCTTTTGATGCCTATCTATAAGACGAAGTGCCTGATAAAAGTCAAGAAAACTATAGAATAAGATGCTTTAAAATCTACTTCTACCTTGAGGATGACAGAGTAAGTGAATAAACCACGTTGAAAAATAGCAAACTGCCTCAAGGTATCAAGATCCTAAATTTAATCACAGCTTTCCTCATATAAAGTAATATCCACTCTCTGGCCATTTAAGGTAATAGTCACAGATTCTAGGAAATAATAAGTGAATATATCTTGGGGTGCCATGTTTTTAGCCTACCACAAGAGCCCTGTGATAACATCGGGTCCAAGCAGACAATCCAGGATACTCTCCATCTCTTAAGGTCAGCTAAATGGCAACCTTTGTTTCATCTTCACCCTTATTCCCTTTTTCCAGGTCAAGTAACATATTCACAGGTTCCAGGAATAACTGGGGGTTGATCATTCTGCCTACCACATATACAGACTATTACAGGCTGAAATGGGTTCCCCCAAATTCCTATGTTGAAGTCTTGACCCCTAGTACCTCAGAATGTGACTGTTTTTGGATACAGGGTTTTTAAAGAGATTAAGTTAAAGTGAGGTCATTAGGGTGGGCTCTAATCCAATGTGGCTGGTGTCCTTATAAAAAGAGATTGGGACACACAGAGGGAAGACCATGTGAAGACAGAGAGAAGATAGCCATCTACAAGCCAAGGAGAATGGCCTTCAAAGGAACCAACACTGCCAACACCTCTCTGACTTCTAGCCTCCAGAACTGTGAAAAGATAACCTTTCAATTGTTTAAGCCGCCCAGTCTACAGTACTTTGTTATGGTAGCCTGAGCAAACTCATACAGTAACCAAGTCAAGGGAGCTTCTCTCCTACCATATTCACAGGTTCCATCCATATTTAAGGGGAAGGTACCAGGGGGTGGGGCTCTTGGGGATATCTCGGAATGCTGCCAACCACCGGTGGCAATCCCCACCAGACCGTTTTGCCACATCAGTCAGAGGGACTCTTTTAACTTATCTTTCTTGTCCCATTTCACCAAGCTTTCTATTCCTTTCCCACTCAACTTTTATTTAATCTCAATTCTGGTTGTTTCAAGGTGGGTTGGGAGGGAAGGACTGTGTGTCTACCTAAGATAAGCAGAAATATTAGGGGCAAAAAAGCGTGGTGCTCTTAGTCTGTCCTACATCCAATTTTTCAGAAAGAAATGGAATACAGAAATGTGAACAGACTTCATTTTTCACAGCCTGAAAACATTTTCAGTTTCTAATGTGAATATTTTTAAAATAAGAAAGTCTGGCTATGCAACATACCTTTTTCTTTGAACTACATATTTCTATAGTTTACACATAGCTGAGAAAATCAGATTCTGTTTCTACTCTAGTTCTTTCTGTTTTTGTGCGTGTTAATAGGCCAGAGATGAACCTGATAATGCTGCTGCTAATTGCAGAATCATACAGTGGAGTGCTGGCAAGTGTTCCCGGTCCCAGATGTCAGGCTGCATCTCGCCACTATTGTCTTTGGGACGTGTCTTCAGTGAGATCCTAGCTAAACGACTGGAATTGCTTCATTCTATGAGACCTCATTAAACAGGAAAACCCTGGTGCCACATCCACGAAGAGCACACCCAACCCATCCACACACTTTGCTTGTGTGCAGGCCAAAAGCACGCCTCCTCCATGTACCTGTGTCTCCAAAGGACCACAGATGCGCTGGTGAAGGGTGGGGGTAGGGAATGGTTGAGAAAGAGGGTGTGTTTTAGGGCTTCAGAGCAGAGTGCGGTTCTGGAGAACAGAGAGCCACAGATACAGATGGGAGAAAGAATTTGATGACCTTCCAACTGTTTTAGCTTTCTTCCTGAGGCAGAGCTGACAAAATCTGATAAAGAGGCGCTGTGTGGGTATCTTGCCACCTACTAGAGGTGGGGTCCTCATGCAGCTGTAAGGTCCTCTAGAAAATGGACCCACCCAAGGCCGTGCACTGTCCTGACTCCCACCCCTGCATTCACACCTATGTCTACGTCCATACCCACATCCATACCCATATGCACAGCCACGGCAGTATCTGTAGCTACATATACATGGATATACAGTACATTGTCTCATGCATGTCACAAATCTGTAACTGAACCATTATGCTGTACATCAAAAATTAACACAACATTGTAAACTGACAATTAAAAAAAATTGTTGCGCCCTATAGTAAACATTGCTGGTACCATTACCAGCATCAAATCTCTCTGTCTGGGGTGGGCATTGAGTGGCCTGCGTTAACCAGTATCATCCCCAAGTGACTGGTTTGAGACTGGGTACTTGTCCAGGCATAACCCCACCAATACTTGGCATAGCACGGCCAAAGTGATGGTTTCACTGGCGAGTGCGTGACTCGAGTTCCTACAGAGTAAAGCCCAGGGGGTTTTTTCGGTGGTTGGATGACTCTCTGTGGTGTACTGATGAGGCCCTGGAATGGCTGCAGTCATGTTGTCCCCACGAGGGAGGGAAGCCTGAGGATGTCACCAATACACTGAGGACATGCAGAGAAAATCGCAGAGAAACAGAGCAGGAACCCTAATTCACCTGTGCTAATGGATTAGCGCCATCTCTGGCCTTCTCCATTGTGTGAAGTGCATTTTCTGTTACTTGTGGTTAACCAAGAACAGCTTTACTAAAACAAGTGCTAGGCACTGAGGATCCAGCGGTGAATAAGACACTGCCTACTCTAGCAAGCTTACACTTTTATGTATGGAGGTAGACAGTAAAAACAATAAACAAGGTAATTTCATCCTATGTTATGTATTATGAGACCGATGCGGGACTTGTGACTTTTGATTAGGAGGCATCTCTGGGGAGGTGACACAAGAGTTGAAACCTGAAGGATGAGGAAGAGCCAGTCCGGGGAAGATCTAGGGGAGAGGACACCAGGCAGAGGGAACAGGCAACGCAAAGTTGAGGCAGGAGTGAGGATGGAAGGTCTGGGGAACGGAAGGAAGCAAACGGATTGAAGGGAAGTGGCCTGACTTGTAGGCTGTGTATGGAGCCTGGTTAGGACTCAGTGAGACTGGGAACTATTTGGAGGACTTCGAGCAGAGATATGGCATGCCTGATGGAATGACTTTAAGGGAAATTTCTAGCTGCTTTGTGTCAAAATGACGACAGGAGCAAGAGCAGGAGAGAGCAGTCAGAGGCACCAGGCGAGGAGGGAAGCTGCTCTGGACCCAGGCAGTAGCAGTGAAGATGGTGAGAAGTGGAAAGACATAGGGCGTCCCGTTTCTAATATCCATTCCGTCTGACAGCCTGAGGCTCCTCTGAATGGACGCCTCATCTGAATCGCCAGGGTGTGAGCAGCTGCTCTTCACCCAAATCCCGTATTTTCTAAGAGGGTGAACCTAAATGCATCTTTAATGGGCAAAACAGCAGGGTGTATGGGAGATAAAGTCACAAGGTGCAAGCGGTGAGAGGAAAAGCATTTGGGGGCAGGGGAGTCATACTATTAATGGAGCAGATATGCCTAGGAAACCATTTCCAGTTTTCCCCATTACTTCCTTTACTTTTTTAAAAAAATTAACTTTCTTTTTTAATTGTTTTATTTTTTTAGGCCTTTGTGGGGGTTATTAGGTTTATATATTTATTATTTATTTGATGGAGGTACTGGGGTATTGAACCCAGGACCTCATACCACTGAGTTAAACCCACACCCCCCACCCCCAACTAGCTTTACTGGTGAAGCCAGATTCACTTAAACTCCTGTGTTAAACTTTGCCTCTCTCCAAAGACCACAGTGGTGAGGATTCCAAATAAGGCGAAGGCATCTGAGCAGCAGCAGGGGCCATTTCTCTGCATGCCTAAGTTGTCTCCCAGTGGGCGGCCTCCTGTACTATTGTTTTCATTTAGCATAATTCATTAATACTGAAGCAAAGTCAATATGGATGGTCAAGGACCCCATAAATTCTGATTTTAAACTAAACCTTCAATGTAGCCTTATATAGGATTCTACCTTTGCCTAATAAAGTGCCTGCTATTTCAGGCTTGCTTTATACAAACATCAAGTCCAGCATTAAAAACATACCTATATAATTCTCAATTTTGAGCAGCAGTTCTCAAACCAGCTGCGTCAGAGCATAGCCTGTTCTAAATGTCTTTCCAGGCCCCCTCCCAGGTTCTGGCTCAGGTCTGGGCAGTAAATCTACAAGGTGATTCCAGCGGTTTCCGCATAGCCATTACCTGTGTCCTGAGTTCCCTAGACATTTTATCATCTGTACTTTTGTATATAAATACAATTGTACGTAATCTGTATATTTTGACAAGATGTCTCAAATCTTCTTTGAAAGTGGATATTAATATTAAGAACTAGCTGGAACCTCTGAAGTGCAGAAAGGAGCTGGAGTACAGATGACCCTTGAACAAGCGGATTAGGGGCACTAAACCCCCGTGCAGGGGAAAATCCTCCTACAGCTTTGCACTCCTCATCTGTGGCTCCAATTGTTTAACACTGCAGTATTTAACTGGGGTCAGTTGTACAATCAACAAGTGGCCTAGAGGACAGAGGAAACCAGGCATCCACATGAGGGGCGGCATGCTGGACATCTCCTGGAATTGATGACCCCTGTCTTAAATTAATTAGCCACAAGTATTTCCCAACCTCAACCCTTCAGTGGTATTTAAAGCCCACTGACCACCAAGTGAATTTGTTTTAAAGCCACAAGGCAAGGAGCTGCTTCCTTTTCCCACTGACCCACCACTTCTGATGGGCCTACCACAGCAAAATCTAACCAGCCCTTCCAGTCTCAGCATCCCTCACAGCCCCAACCAGTTTGAGCATCTCTAGTCTACACTTACCGCATAAAAGCTTACCCTTGGCAGCTCTGTTCACATTCTGTATGCTATAAAGAAAGGCAAATAAATGTAAAAAATGAAGAGGTTAGTACACTTAGTATTAATTGAATCAGGAGACATCAAAGTGGCATTACAAACACTTTTTAATGACAACAGATGGTACATTTATACAAATTACAGGTTAGAGTATAATGAATATAAAACCCATCCAGGTAACGGTTAGAAAAGCATCACTTACAAAAGTAAATCTGATTCAAGTGGCTAAAGGAGTCAAGCCCCCCATTTTGATAATTACACGCAGGTTTCAACGTAGCGCATCTAAACCCTGCCCCTAGTTAGGGCACTATTCACGACTACAGTATATTCAGTGACTCTAGTGAACTTAAAAGGTTCTAACATTTTAGCATTGATATCAAGAGACATCTCGTAACAGGTTCACTAAGCAAAACTCAAAACAAGAATATGTGAACGTTCTTTGCAAACTGTAAGGTGCTGTGCAGATGTTAGCTATTGCTATTATTGTTCAGTGAGATTTCACTGAACTTGAGAAAAAGGAAGACTAGTCTGTGTAACTGACAAACATGACCTATAGGACATCTTCACAGTAACGCAGATATTACTTTCAAGCACACGTAGCAACAAAACAGGCAAGGAAAGTGCGGCCAGGAGTGATGGTAAACTGAGGAATTCCAGACGATTATTTTAATGAATATATAAAGAAAAAATCTATTCATAGACTCCATGTAATATTTATCATTAGTTCCCCAAGTCCTTGAAAAAAATTTATTTCCTCAGGTGACCCTTTCTCCCTGCAAAAAGAAATCTTCTTAAGTCATGAACGTGCTGCTTCAGCCCAGCTCTTGCAAAAACTATCTTACATATGAGTCTGAGTTCATCAGGTTCTAATACTCTGTGCCTGGCAGCAGAGAAGCCTGCTGCTGACCTAAGACAAGTGACAAATTCTGTGCCACAGGCGAACCGTTTATAAAATGGGCCTAAGAACAGTCTACAACTTCACTTGAGCATAATTAAAACAATAAACATGACCTTGTCTGGAGACAAGAAATACACACGGGGTACATTTAAAACAGGATATAAATTCTTTCTTTTATGTGCCCTCAACTTTCACCTTTCCTTGGGTACACCTTACCTGTTTGTTTTTTTACTGGCCTCCTTGGGTACTGTAGCTGTATATATAAAACTTATATGAAAATGGAAAATAAACACCAAACAAATCAATCAGTTGCTTTCTGGGCAAACCTGAGATTTTTTATGATGAAAACCATCTTACCATATATTTGTTAGATTCCCATGAAACACAGGGTTGTTTTTCTTAATGGAGGGTTTAAATTCCTTCAGTAACAACTCAAAACTGAATTCTGTTGTCACATGTAAAATGGTATCCACCTGGAGAGCTAGTAATATCAGATGTATTCTACAGCAGACTTTTCATTTTTTAGCACAATGGGAAAAAAGGATTATATTCTGGGGGGCAAAATGGGAGGCGAGGTGAAGAAAGTAATGTGTTAAATCAGTAGCCTGTATTGACACTTCAAGTTACACTCCCTAATTGAGGTCACTCTTAAAATCAGTTTTCAAACAACAGAGAACATATTCCTACCTTATAACATTTATATAAGGGCTCAATTGTAGCTTTTCTTTCTAAACATCCTGAAGTATGTATATTGTATGAGAAGAAATCACTGAGACATCTTGAAAAATAAATCTGTATGTCGAATCCCATATGTTATTTAAACAGCTGCAAACTAGTGAATTAACCGTTAAAACCCTAGGAAAACATTAACTGATTTGAAAACAAGTCTATATTGTAATAAGCCTAAATATCAACTCTAGCATCGAATTGTAACTTTCAGATGCTTGGTACCTTTTCCAAGAGGAAATTACAGCTGCTTTTGCATGAATCTCCAGTTTAAATACTTGCAGAAAAACACCCATATTATATACTCAGTGAATGTCTGAAATCAAACAAAATAATCCAACATTGGACATTAATATTTTACAAACAGCATAAGATCCCAAAAGTACAGGAAAAATCTTGGCATTATAGAAAAAGAAATTAGGTGGACAAATTCTAAGTACAAGGCAGCTAAAGAGAGAACCATCTACAAATCTACCACAGAGTACACTAGACTCAAACTGGGGTTTTCTACAACTTCATATTAAATTTGTACAACTTTATACTAAAACTGTAGTCCTTTTAAGAAAACCTTTCACATTTAGAATAACTGCTTAAGACATTTAAACTGTAGACACCATTTAACTATAAGCAAGAATAAAAAATAGTCCTACAATAATCATCTTTTATTTTTTTCTCAACAATTAAAAAAACACAAATGCCTTCTTTGCCTTTATGCCTAACTACCTCTCTACTCCTTTAGTCCAGTTCCACAACATCAAAAATGGAGGTGAACAAACAATTCAGTAATGGCAAACACAGCAAGGGCCATTGTATTAGGAATTATCAATGACAGGAAATTTGAACAATGAGATATCCAGTTAAAAGAGTCAAGGCAGAATGTGCTTTTTTAGAGAATAGCCAATAATCACGCATCTGAAAAAAATGCAAATAGCCATCAGGTGAAATTGGCAGAATCTGAACTTTAACCAAACTTTTAGTCAGTATCAAACTAGTATTAAGAAATGCACACAGGATATAAACCAAAATATTGGTTATCTCCAAGTGGCAACATTACAGGGAATTTAAATTTTCTTCCTGTTTTAATATGCATTTTCTTCTGGGTGTTTTTTTGATTACACACAAGTAGTACCCAGTGGCTGGAAAGAACACAGACTAAGAATACTACAGTAAAACCGCAGGATCTTTTTCTATCAGAAAGGACCTCGAGGATTATCTAACTATATGTACCTGGGATATAAGAGCATTGATTAAAAAGACTAGACTAGAAATTCCAAGAATACTTCCTGGGTAATAAAAATAATCTATTTTTAGGATTGTTTACAGTCCCTTAAGTATGCAAAAATGAACACATTTAAATGTAAATTCCTTCCTATACATTATTAAAAAGTAGGAAAAATAAATTTAAAGGAAGTTTACACAAACCTGGTAACTTAAGCTTAAATTGTTGGATGACAGAGCAAAGCAGATCATTAACGAGCTGGTCTGGAAGACAGAGGCTGGCCTGTAGCAAGAGGCCTTTAGGGAGCGGACCAGGCACCCAGGCAGCTAGCTCTTGCTTCACTATCTGCATTCTTCAATAAACCAGTCCTTTTATCTGAATGGGTGTGATTCAGTCTAGTTTCCCCATGAAATAATGTAATGAAAGATTTGTATTGCCTAGGGATGACAATACAAAATCTCTCAGTGACGTTCAGATTATTCCAATGTCCACAATTTAAGCAATTTTCAATAGGAATCTGTAACCCAAAATCCAATGACCTGGTATTTAAATCATAGTTAGGAAAAGTGTTCCAGGGAAAAACAAAAGTGTACATTTGCTCCACTATGTACATCTGAATATATCCAGAGAAGTAAAACTCAAAGCCAACCAAAAGACAAAATGCTATAAAAATTTTTGTTGTAAGATAATCAAATTTTTCCCAGAATAACGTGTAACTAATTTAACATAATTATTTGTAACTAATTAAAGTTTTCTAAATTCTCATTTGCAAACAAGAGGCTCATACAGTTAAAATTGATACAAACTATTGTATTAGAAGGTTCAAAATTTGTACTAGTCAAAAGGGACTCCATAAGATTGATTTTGACACATTCTTTCAACTTTATTGAAATAATCAGTATCCCATACGCATTTACCATTTTAAAAAATCAATTTAATGCTATCAAAAGGAGATGTTCACATTAATCCTGTTTGCCTTCACGCCACTGCCGTGAGCCTTCATTCCAGGCCACATAAACAAAGAGGGCCAGTACCACGTGGACGGCGACCACCGCAACAATAGCAGCATAAAAGTAGCTGTCCCTACTGGACATCCCAAAGGCGCCTATCAAGAGAAAGAAAGTTTCCATTTTATTCCAAAATTTATCAAAATACAAACAACAAAGCATACTAATTTTTATTGGCTATATATTTATTTAACTAGGCAGACAATTAAAAAGGAATACTGTGGGTGGTAATAAATTAAGTATTCACTCAAAGATCTGAATATCTTCTACACACGAAGAACATTATTTTGAATGAAAACCATAATTAATCACTGCATCTCAGGACTTCAACACAGAAAAGTGGACTTTATTTCTTCTGCCCAAGGTACATTCCCCCAATTCCTCCTCCCAAGTCAGCCAACTCGTGCTCTCAAAGGGCTATTAAAAGAAAGGATTTGGAAGCTACTCCACAGATGTCAAGTTGAAGTAATGGAGGGATGAAAAAGTTCATTTCTTGAAGTAAGAATCATTATGAGCAAAATCATTTTTGAAAAGTAAAATTAAGAATACCCAGCCTACAGACATAAACAGGTCATAAAAGCACAGCATCTCAAATACAGTTAAGGGGGAAAATATCTTATTTTATGGTCTAGGATTACCTTCAAAAACATAAGATTTAGTCGTGAAATATAACCCAATAGGTACAGTGATCATTAAAGCTGTGAAGAACAGGAGCGTCTTCAGAGTGGATGCTAGTGAACTTTCATTTCTGGAATAAAGTAAACAAAGAGAAAATCAGAGCCTGCACAGCCATTTTCAACTATTCTTGTATCCATAAATGCTGTAAATACCCAGAGAAAAGATGCTGGAAACCTTGTAACTGCCTTGGAGGCAATGGCCAGAGGAAGAAGGAACAGAGTCAGGGACTCAAAACTGGAAGATCCTAGAGACCCAGGGGTGGACCTAGTGTGAGAGAAGTGTAAGGTGCAAGAAAACGGTTTGTAATCTTCAAAGTGCTATGCAAACATACACTATTCACAGAATTCCCAGTGGACGGGGCAAGGGAGAGATCCACAGAAAACAACTAATGAATGTTCCTTCACAAAGCATCCTATCAGTGGCTAGCTGAATACAGTACAGACAAGGTGTGAGAATCTCCAAAGAAAAAGCAGCCTAGAACAATCTAGATGCAGCTGAATGAAACTTACTCAAATTTCTTTGTAATTAAATACCTAGAGTATAACTTAGATGGCTGTCACGTAACATGGATGCATTAAAAGTTTGACATCAAAACACTTTCTATTCAGTGAATTCTATTCGTCCACAGACTATTTTAAAATCAACAGAAATATTCCAATGGAAAAAGTTTTGCTCCAAAATACAATAAAACTACTCTGAAAAAGGCAATCAAGCTTCTAAAATTATATACTTAAAGAAAGATAAGTCAGATAAACTGATACTTAAAACATTAACAATGTAAAGATTAATACAACAGCATAAACAAAACTGGGTTAACATAAAAACATCCAATAGGAAAATGATTTCACAAATGATGCACATCAGTATGGAGACATTAAAAATTATTTTGTTGAGTATTCAGAAAATATCCACACAACAAAGGTACAAGGCAGACTACAGAGTTGCAAAATATGTCAGAGGTCTGCAAAATAAGACTTGAGGGCCCCCTGCCTACTTCTGTAAATAAAGTTTAACTGGCACACAGCCACACCCGTGTGTTTACGAAACCCGCTTAGACTTCATGGAGCTACAAAGGCGGAGCAGAGTAGTGGCGCCAAGCCACGTGGCCCTCAAAACCTAAAATATTTACTAGCTGACCCTTTCCAGAAAAACTCTGCCAACCCCTGATGTATACTATCCCAATTATGCTAAAAATGTGTGCACATGAAAAAGGACTCCATTTTCAAGTATTTCTTAGTGTTGTGTTACTGACTTTTCAGTAAGCAGATGTAGGTCAGCACCTGTCCTATGCATTGTTACAAAAGAGTAACACTTCCCACAGTGAAGCTGTCCTGAGCATCCAGCAACCTGGACACACATACCTCATATGGACCAACTCACACATTACGTATAAAGCCAGTAAGCCCTATGGCTTTTATCCTTTTCTTAAAGGTCCTTTTTTTCCTTAAATCTAACCATCCTCAGACTACCTTACTGAGGAGGAAGAAATTTTCCTCTACCCTTCTGGGTTCTTCTAGCTGGCCTAAGAATTAAATTGACATGAGACAGATTAACAGGAGAAAAATCAGACTGAAGTTTAATAACACGTATACAAGGAAAAGACCTAGGAAAACTGTGTAACTCGTCAGAATGGCCTAAACCTGCATTTTAAATACCATCTTGTTGTGGGTAGGGGATTGGAACTTCAAAGGGGGAAGAAAGCAATTCACATGAAGATGGAAAAGCAAATGTTTGGTAAACAAATGTTTGCCAGGCCCTGCAGTCAATGGGCCACAGAGCAGACTCTGATTTCTATGCTGTTTCCCCTACAATAGCTAGTGCCTATTCTCTGCTGATATCTCTGGCGGTAGACTTATTCCAGGAACAGGCCCTCTAACTATATTCTTTTTGGTAATTAGGGGGAAGGTCAAGGTTTCTTCCTGAGTCCTGTAAGCCCTGACTGTTTTCAGTTCAAAATAACTGCATGCCAAAGGGACATTCTGAGGTGGCAAGTTTGGCTCCCTACAACTTCAACACACTTCTAACTTTATACTCAGAGTCAACACATGAACTTAATTCTTTCTGATAATCCTCAGCTAGAGACTCCAGTTTTTTTTTCTGTATCTGTAGGAAGGAGACAGCCCAGCCTTCAAAGTCCCCTCTCCAAAATAGTCTCTCTTTCCTTGGCACCTTTCTTCATTGCACCAGCTGGAACAATTTGTTTTTCTGGGATGCAGTCACACTTGGCTCATACCTGTTATCACAGCACTTAGCATGACAGTATGCATCCTAGATGGTCCTGCACATTTCTCTGTATCCCTAGAAAATCCAGACACAGGAGTTTTTATAACTGTGTATACAATTAGCTGAGAGGTTTCTGGCAGCCCATAAAGGAAGGGAACATCTCAAGTTTCTACCAATGCTCTACAAACTTTTTTTTTAATGGAGGTACTGGGGATTGAACGCAGGACCTCATGCATACCAAGCACTCGCTCTACCACTGAGCTATCACCCACTCCACCTCCACAAGTTTTTTTGACTATGTAATCCATCAACAATAAAACTTTTGAGCACATACTCCCATATAGGCATAATGACTTTTAAAATAAATTATCTATACACATATTACTGATGCATTCTTTAAAATATAAAACATATGAAAAAATAGATCCTAAAAAGGAGGTTAAAAATAAATTTATGTAAAAGTTCTGTTTTCTTTCCATACTTCAATGAATCATCTTTTAATACATCCTACTTTGATGATCACTGAGCTATACAATTTCATCCAATATACATAAGCTCCTACATAAACTCCCTTATACTGTTTCCTAGTTGAAAATTTTTAGAACAATTTATTGTGTAATCTTCATGAAGAATAAAAGTGGCTACAGTAGTTCTATAAAAAATAGTCATATCTGAAAAAAACAAACACACTAATACGAAAAGACACATGCACTCTAATGTTCATAGCAGCATTATTTACAATAGCCAAGATATGAAAGCAACCTAAATGTGCATCAACAGATGACTGGATAAAGAAGCTGCAGTGTATTTATACAACGGAGTACTACTTGGCCATAAACAAGAATGAAATAATGCCATTGGCAACAGTATGGATAGACCTAGAGATTACCACACTAAGTGAAATGAGGCAGAAAAAAGACAAACATATGATATCACTTATACGAAGAATCTCAAAAATACAACAAACTAGTGAATATAACAAAAAAGAAGCAGACTCACAGATACAGGGAACAAACCAGTGGTTATCAGTGGGGAGGAGAAATATAGGGGTGAAGGAATGGGAGGTACAAAGTATTGTCCATAAGATAGGCTACAAAGATGTCCTGTACAACCTGGAAAATATAACCAACAACGTGTAATAACTGTAAATGAAGTATAACCTTTAAAAATTGTATAATGAATACATACATACATACATACATGCAAAAAGTCAATATTTTGCCACTTCTTTTGTGGACCCCAACAAAAAACTTGACCTTCAGGGTGTTTCTTTGGTGAGTTAGAGTATGCGTTTTTGGTGTGCAAAATTCAGATTATCTAATCTGAAAAAGAAACAAACCTAAGAATCTAGAAAAAGGGAAGGTTAACTGGTTCTTTTGTTCTTTAGAGTACCTCTTGAATACCTATTATCTGGGCTGGCTTTGAGAAATAGATATGATACCCTAAAAATGTTTTAAAGCAAACAAAATTACTTATGATCCTACCACCCAAGCATAATCTTTTCTGCATGTTAATTTTTAGCCCCACACACTCTACATATACCATCTTAACAATTTGTAGCTTATCTCCAACTCCTTTTCACTTCTCTCTTTACCTTAAGCTCCAAAAATTTGACTTTCATTCTCACAAACATAGGACCAAGTACAAAGTTAAGCATACAAATTTTCAAAAATTAGTTTTCAAACTTCCTCTAGTGTTTACAGGACATTTTCTCCTTGGCTTCCAGCCACAGCCCACTGCAGCCGGCAGTCCTGCTGGCACAAGCCAGCTCGGTTATAACCGATGATTTACTCTAAAACAGAGCAACGATGCCATTCAGTTGATTTCTCCTATGTGCCTCTGATTGGGTGTTATTGAGACTTGTTAGAAAGGAATAGGAGCATTCAGAACTAGAACTGTTCTCACATAAAAGAAATAATGCAGGATGCACCTTATTGGGCCACTACTCTTAAAACCACCTAGAGTTTACCCACTTCATATAAACTGCAGCAAACTCTAGGCAGATAGAGTTTACCAAAATCCCTTTTACCGCAAGTAAGACTTCCACTATAAGGAGATTTCGCTGCAAATTTCATTAGGAAACACCGGAATCAGTCTAAGAGGGCTATATTGTATTTTAAAGGTAGCGAATAAAAATAATCTGTTGGTGGCCTCACTAGTTAACGAAAACAAACAACAACAACAACAAAAACACCTACATTGCCATTGTGAGAGTGAAAAAGATCACCTGACTCCAAAGATCACAGGGCTGTGGAGTCAGTGGGCTTGGACAGCTGCCAGCTTCAAAACTTACAAATTGTGACACCTAACTGTGTGATCTTGTCATTTATCCGGAGTCAACTTCATCGTTTCTAAAAATCAGGAAACTAAACACTTTCTTAATTCTGATAATGTACGTAATAAAGCATCTAAGCTGAACCTGCCACACAGGTCATCACTGAATGATAGCTAAACCCCTTCCCACCCTCTTGCCTATTGAGGTATCACTGGCTGGACTAGTGGGCCAAAACCACCTGCTCTCTCCTCTGATTCCTTCTACTCAGCCACCAGCCCCCATCCTACCGACTCCCCAGGTGAAGCCGACTCAAACCAGAGACAGTCCTGACCCCCTTTCATTCGTTCATTCACACAGCAAACAGTTATTAAGCCCCAAAGATGCAGGCCCTCTAGGGGACACGGAGATGGAAAAGGCCAGGTTCCTGTCCTCAGGGAGCTCACCCTGCAATGGGGAGAAAGACTGCAAACAGCAAGATCGCAATATAGACGACAGCGAGAAGCGCTAGGATAGAAGCATGAGCTAAAGGCCCACCGAACTATCCCCCGTGACCCCGAGTCCCTTGCTCTCGAGCGAAGGGTCGGGGCTGGGCGTGCACACGTGGCAGGCCGCAACCTGCCTGCCATCTCCTCGGCCCGCAGCCCGGCCCCGAGGGTTCAGACCTCACGCCCACTCCCCGCAGGCAGGCCCGCTGGGCTCGGTCCTTCCCTCCCGCCCGACTCCAGGACCGGGCCCGGCCGACCGGCCGGCCCTGCTCGGGACTACCTGAAGTCGGACGGCTGCTGCGCGTTCAGCGCCGCTTTATCAAGGCGCTCCATGGCTTCGCCACGGCCGCAGCAGGTGCTCAGCGGCCGCGCTCCGCGGGGTCAGCGGGCGCCCGGTCAAGGCAGGCCGCGCCGGAAGTGCCGGCGAGCGCCCGGCGCGGTGCCGCGGCGCGCAGGCGCGGCGCGCCGAGGTGACGCTGGGTTGGGGCGGGCGCGGGCGTTCACGTGACTTACCGGCCGGAGCTGCGGGGCGTGCGCCCCGCCAGGAGCGGCCTACGCTCCAGGAGCAGGCCGGGCGAGTAACCCAGCCACTCCACGTTGAGCCGGGACTTGCCTCGCAGCATGGTCCTCCCGGGAGGGCGGTGCCGCCGCCGCCCCCTGAGCGCGCACGAGTACCTCTCGTCCCAGTTCCGGCTCTGGTCGCCGAGCTGCGGTTGCGAGGCGACTGGAAGAGCCGAGCCGCGAGGAGGGACGACCAGGCAGACGACTGGGGTGCTAGGCAACCGAGCAGTTTCCGACGACAACAACAACACACAAAAAAAGCAGTGCACATTATTCCCTAGCCCTTGAGCAAGCACCTCATTAATTATTGCCCGCAGTGAAAGTCCAGCCGTGGGAAGCTGGGAGGAGTTAGTTTAACACTCACCCGCGTCCGTAAAGCTAGGGAATGTCAGAGCTGAAAGAGCCCTTGCCGAGAGTGACTGTTCCAGGCCAGACGCTGGTGATCCCAACTTCCACTTAAAGTTAAAAACATATTTTGCAGCTGCTCAGAAAGCTGCCAATGAGACAACGGGGACTCAAATAGTAAGGGACAGATGGGCCTCCCGGGCTTCGCAACCCGAGAGAAGCACAAACGAAAAGGGTGCGTAAGCCTAGGGTCAGGCTTGACAAAATTAGGTTGCCACTGGCTGCTAATAAGAGGACAGCCCTTACATGGTCAACGCCTGGAAAGGGCCGCTGACCACACATCTATTTTCTGCACCACACGGACACAAAGACCACATCTGAAACCATGATTAAACCAGCAGCCTAGAGTGGTGTTCGGGGCCATGGATCGGAAAACTAGAAGCCTGGGTTTGAGTTAAAATTTAGTAATCCCTTTCTGGGCCTCATTGAGATCCTTGAGGGTATGAGAACCACCTAATGCCATAACTAGAGCAGAATTAGAATCCACTTCGTGGGTCATATACAGCCTTCCTGCCACCTGTTTTTCTAAAGCGTGTGTGTTAAGAATGGTTTTTACATTTTCAAATGGTTGGAAAAAAATCAAAAGAAAAATAATATTTTGCTACATGTGATAAACATATGAATTCAGATTTCAGTGTCCATAAATAAGATTTCATTGGAACTCAGCCATGCTCATTCGTTTCTATTGCCTACAACCGCTTTCATGCTGCAATGGCAGCATTGCGTAGTTGTGCGGGAAACGGTATGGTCCACAAAATCTAAAATGTTTATTATCTGGCCCTTTCCAGGAAAAGTTTGTGGATCCCTGCTCTCACTAATCACCCTTTGATGACGTCCTTGAACCCCTAGGAATCCATAAATGGGAGTTCTGACAATTTTTAATCTTTTTTAAACCTAGTAAATTGAATACATTTCCTTGCTATAAAGGATCAACAGCTACTTAAAAATATCACCTAGCTTTGATTTTTGGCACTAATAATATCATATTGATGAGTTAATCCTGGTTATCTCATGAGAAAATGCACAACTTGTTACTAAGCTAAAATAAACTATACTATATTTTGTCCACTAAATCTTTTAAAACAGAATGAACACAAGGGGGAGGGAATCTTTGCTTTTGGACTTTGAGCATTTCCAATGCCTAGAGAAAGGACCTGATATATAGTAATTGCTCAATAAATATTTGTTAAATAAAGGAATTAAGTCCACAAAAGGACAAAGAGGAAAAAGGTTTTTGGTAGGGAAAGATTGGGAATCACTGAGACTGTTGTATCAGCTTGCTAGGGCTGCCGTAACAACATACTACAAACTGAGTGGCTGAAACAACAGACATTTATTATTACATAGTTCTGAAGGATAGAATTCTGCGATCAAGGTGTCAACAAGGGTGGTTCTTTCTGGGGGTGGTGAAGGTGAATCTGTTCCCTGACTCTCAGCTAGCTTCTGGTGGTTTGATGGCAGTCCTCGGTGATCCTTGATTTGTAGAAGCATCTCCCTGATATCTGCATCTCCTTTCGTGTGGCGTATTCCCGATGTCTGTATCTGTGTCCAAATTTCTCCTTTTTAAAGGAACCTTTCTACACTGTTGGTGGGAATGTAACTTGGTGAAGCCACTATGGAGGACAGTATGGAGAATCCTTACGAAACTAAAAAAAGAATTACCCTGTGATACAGCAATCCCACTCCTGGGCATATATCTGGAGGAAACTCTAATTCACAAAGATACATGCACCCCAGTGTTCACAGCAGCACTATTTACAATAGCCAAGACATGGAAATAACCTAAATGTCCATCGACAGATGACTGGATAAAGAAGATATGATATACACATACACACACACACACACACACACACACACACACTGTAATATTACTCAGCCATTAAAAACAATGAAATAATGCCATTTACAGCAACATTAATGGATCTTGAGATTATCATACTAAGTGAAGTAAATCAAAGACAAATATCATATGATACCACTTTTATGTGGAATCTAAAAAAAATGAGACAAAGGAACTTATTTACAAACCAGAAAATTAGACTCACTAACATAGAAAACAACCTATGGTTACCAAAGGGTAAGGGGGGAGGGATAAATTGGGAGTTTGTGATTAACAGATACACAGTATAGTATATAAAATAGATAAACAACAGGGACCTACTGTATAGTATAGGGAACTATATTCGATTTCTTGTAATAAGCTGTAATGGAAAAGAATCTGAAAAAATATATACGTATGTATATGTATAACTGAATCGCTTTGCTGTACACCTGAAACTAACATTGTAAATCAACTACACTTCAATAAAAAATAAAATTAAAAAAATTAATTAATTCTTTAAAAAATAAAATAAAATTGAAGAGATACAAATTTGTCACTTTTATGCATAATATTTGAAAGATTATAAACAGTAAACATTATGATTTTTTTTAAAACTCAATTTCCCTTTTTATAAGGACACCACCAGTCATACTGGAGTAGGGACCGTCACCCTACTCCTGTATGACCTTATCTTAACCAATTACATCTACAGTGACCCTATTTCCACGTAAGGTCACATTCTGAGGTACAGGGGGGTTAGGAGTTCAATACATGAACTTGGGGAGAGGGAACCCACAATTCAGCCCATACCAGTATTCTAAATTTCTTGTAGAGATGAGGAAAGTGGCCTGGTAAGGGAAGGGACTTTTCAGAAGTCACACATTCATCCAGTGGGGCCTAGCTCAGCTCCTGCCTCCCTGGCTGGCATATTGGCTTCCTCTGAGGCAGCTGTGTGATAACTCAATCAAGGACCATTCACGAATGAGATTTGATTGAGGACAAAATGCCTGGCTAATCTCAAATGCATATTGGTGTTTGGGTTTTTTTATATAAACTAGACCTCTATACCTCTTTTTCTTGCTGACTTTCACACTCTTACCAGTATTTACTGTAGTAAATGCAAATAGAACTTTTAACATAGACTCAGAAACTGCAAGACAAAGAAAAAATTAGCCAACACTCTGGCCCCTCAACAAAGTCCTGAAACCTCCTACCTGCAGCCGCTACTAAACAGCTGGAGGCCCTTGCAGCACAAACAGAGCTGTTGCCATGGGAATGAAAGGGCAAGTCAAAGGGCATGGTCATCATGGAGCCATCTTTAAGTAGCGCCTCCCCACTGCCCCCCCTGAGAATCAGAAAATGATTCTCAAACAGAAAGAGCCCCAGTCAAGCCCTTTCATTTTAGTTGAGAAAAGTACGAGCTAAAGATGGGAAATGACTTGCCCCAAATTCACTGTATCACTGGTGGGATTAGAGAATTCCTGGTTTCTAATTCACCAGTGTATTTTCCTCTGTATTGTTTATACTCTGAAGTATAAACCCGGTGACAGGGAAAGTGTACACCCAAAGTTCAGGTTAATAACAACCCCCAGTTTGCTTTACTGACTCATTAAAACCGTAACACTGCCTCCCCATCCCCCGAAAGCCCCCATACTTTGAAACACCAACTGGCGCTTTCTGAAGCAATCCTTGCCCAGCATGGAGTTTTAAAAACTAAGCCATGAGGAATATAGAAATAAACTCCATTATACAATCAACAAAACTCACATTTTTAAAAAAGAGAGAGACAGTAACTCTGGCTTCTTTATAATGTGGGGCACGATGTGTTTTTCTTTCCTAAAAATACAAATTGGTAAATATGCCCCCTGGTGAAAAACTTAGCTCCTTTTCTAGAAAAAAAATAACTAACGGGTTTTGGCTAGGGGTTCTTTTAGTAAAAACCTCCTCTGTCAGGACCCCCTGAGCAATGAAATACGAGGGGACTTCTTATTTTGTTTTGTTTATTTTTGATGTCTCTTGCAGCAGAGACAATTTATTTAGCAAACACTTACTAATTAAATGCAAGTTTTACTCAAGGATGAGAATGTTTCCTTGAATCCTGCCTCTTTCCGTGGTTTCATCTCACTCGGCCTCTGACCACCCACCATAGCCCTAAAGCATGTGTCCAGTGCTTCCTTTCACAGTGCCTATTCACCACCACTACACTTTATATCCCCATTTCATAGGCGGGAAAACTGAGGCTGAGGAAAATTTTAGCATTGAGTGAAGGCCTCACAACACCCCTTGTCTTCCATTTCCCTGAAATGTACCTCAGGCTACTTCTTCCAGCTCTGCTGCTGGAGAGCTAAGCTGGAATCTAGAGCTAATGAGGGGACCTGCTAATGCAGTCCAGGAATGCTCCAAGTATATGACTGAGGACCCTTCTCAGCCCACTGGCGCCACAGAATTTGGAGCCTAGGACTTGAGACCTGTTGTACACTATGTAGAGCCTGTGGACCTTCTGGCAAAGTTAAAGTAGACACTGGGGAGCAGTGTAACAAGCCCCACTACCTGCCCAGTGTGGTGCAGGGTGACCCTGGGGACTCACATCCTCATCACAGCATGGCGCTTATTACCACGCAAGGAGCCCCGGCCTGTGGCCCGTGAGGGGCGGCAGGTCCCCAGTTGCCAAAACCAAGGTGAAGGATACAGGCCTGAGTGCTTTCCAGAGGGGCTTGCCACCGAAGGCTGTGCTATGGGAAGGGGGACTGAACAATGGCACCTTGAGGATTGATGGGATGGGGTTACATCCCACGATATACACAAGTTGTGCCCAACAAGCGCCCGGCTCAGAGCAGGCATTCGTGACAGTTGGTTGAATGAAGAAGCGAGTGCCAGTGCCGAGAGCGCCAGGCCGGGGCTCATTCAGACCCCGAGGTTCGGAAATACAGTCACCACAGAACTCGCGGGCCAGGCGCCTGTGACTTCGGGGTTGAGTTCCCACGCGGTCCCCTAGACCGCCAGGTGGGCGGGGCATGCCCCGCCTCCAGCTCGGGCGGCTCTGATTGGCTCGAAGGCTCTTTCACCACCTCCCAGGAACTGCCTATCTTCCCAGCCAGTCAGGGCGGGGCCTGGAGGGGCGGGAAGTCGCGCCCACCCACTGCCTGTGGGTCGCGGGCCGCGGGCCGGGGCGAGGGCCCGGCCCAGTGTTTGTGCCCGGCGGCCAAGCAGGGGCTCAGGAGTCTTCAAGTTCTCCCGTTACCCTAGGCTGGCACACCCAGCCAGAGTTGCACTCCCAATATTTGTTAGATAAAATTAACACATAATTGGTCAGTGAGTGTACGAGAGAAATCCAAGGGAAAAACCCGAAGTTCTAGCAGTTTCGCAATGCAAAAGAGCAATAAATTTTGTCTTGGGTTGGTTTTTTGTTTGTTTTTGCTTTTGTGTTCGTGTTCTCTGTTTTTGTTTTCTTCTACTTAGGTTTAATTGATACATTCGTTTCAGGTGTACCACGTAATGATTCGTGCTCTCCGTTTCTACTTTTTCTTATTCTGTGATTGGATTGGGAAAGTTACAAACACCAGAGAAAGGAAAAGCGCAGCAGCAGCGGGTAAATGAAACCCAGAAGAAGCAAGACAAGGAGGAGCTGGCGGTTTGGGCACCATAAAAAAGACACAATAAAAGAGGAAGATCATGCTTACCTGCCACGTGTGGTCTTGGCCTTTCATGCTGCGTGGTTCCAGGCTGCACGGTTCCAGGCTGCGTCTCTGGGCAGAAGAGACTGCTTCCAGAAGGGGCGGGGCTACAGGTGTACGAGTATATGCGAGTCTGTGGGGCTGTTGGGGAGTGTGGGTGTCTGGCGTCTATGAGCTTGTGTACATTGCTGGGGAAATACGATGAAAAACAACTCTCCTCCCAGCCCAGGAAACGTTTCCACAAAGGTAGAGACAGAGAACTTCATCATCGAATAAGCAGGAAACTGGAATCTGCTGCACGTCCCAGGCAGCCCGCTGAAGGGACTGCAAAGACGGAAATCTGGTAGAGCTAAGTGGATCCAAGCCATTACGTTCTTAGGTGTAACAATTTGGAGTCAGGTGACAGCCAAAGGTAGGCCGTCTCTTCCCAGGAACCTGGGAGATAAGGCAGTATCTTCCCTGATGATTACACAGCAAGCATCTGGCTCCCAGGTCCCAAAAGAAACTTGTGAGTTGTGAGACTGGCAAGAGGCCTATTTAGCCATTAAAAAGATTTATATACATTTGCTGGCTCCTTTGGCTCCCAGGTCAGGGCCTGCCCCCTGTGGCCCCAGGATACCCATCTCTTCCCCCCTACATTCCCCTCTCCTCATACCCTCCCAACTCCCTCCTTCTCCTACACAAATGCCTTGGACAACTTTGTAGGACATCCAAAACAGGCCAGTCATGAATCAGCTCCTTCCATGTCCCCACCTGAAGAGACACTGCCCCCATTTCTGCCACCTCCCCACTGTCACCTCTCCTTTCAGTATCCTGTGTGGTACTTCAGGCCGACATGATGGTTTGTGATCTCACTGGGGACAAAAAAAGTTGCCCACCATCAAGCGATCAACCACTGTAGCCACCCCATCAGTGTGCCCCAAGGGGATTCAGAATGAAGAAGAACAGAATAGTGGTCCTAGATAGCTAAGATGCATAGCAAAGGAATAATTTCAATGAGCCCAGACTCCTGCCTCTTCCCATACATGGGAAAGCATTAAATGCATTAACTTGAGATACCTAGTTTTCCTTTAATTAGCAGTAATCTTTCGATGTTCCACTACCTGTTTTGTTTTTGGGGTTTTATGTTTGTTTTGTTTGTTTGTTTAGCAAAAACTCCTGCATAACCTGGCTCCTCCCTTCTCTTTGGAACAGTTCCTTGAACTGTTCTGAGAGGCTGTCTCTTGGACTATAGTTCTCAGTAACGTCCCCGAATAAAACACAACTTTGCAAATTTTAGGTTGTGCATTTTTTTGCAGTTGACATCTTCTATCTCTTATTAGTGTACTTGGGCTGCTAGTCTTCTCCACTAGACTGTACGCCAGTGGGACAGAGAAGGGTGTGACTGGTGGCTTTTTCATCTCTGTACTGCCACAGCCCAGGGCCGTGAACACATGCCCTCGGTCAGAGCAGCACTGAGAATCCTGCTAGACCCACCTCTCTGGCTTGTCCTGCCCCTACCCTCTTTCTGCCTCTCTGCTCCCTAAACTCGGCTGTGAGAATATTAAAGCCAGAAGAATTTCCAAAATCTATTCCCAAAGCAATTCCCCTAAGAGTCCTTAGAGTCCAGAGCTGACCTAGTGCACATAAAATGTGTAAGGGCCAAGTCTCATGCCTCCCCACATTGCCTCCCACTCTCCAGGCTCAGAGCACCTCATTGTGTAAAGCCCTAGGGAATGTAGGTTTTCTTGCAAGGAATTATGTCCAGCACCCCCTTGTGGTGGACAAGCTGGTACTTCAGGCCGGAGGAAGCCAGAGTGGTTGCGAGAGGAGCCAGCATCCTTGAGAGGCCTGTCCAGGCAGGCCGGTCCATGGGCTTGTCAACCAAGAAGGCCAGAATTTACACCGCAAAATAGCTGCTCTTTTGGAAATCCTGATTTGGAGAAGATGTATGGTCCATCCTCTGATTCCAGGTCAGGCTGCGAGCTGACTGCAAGAGACTAATAGTTAAAAGAACTTTCTGCTGGAAAGTTCTGCACCAAGAAGGTAGCCTGGCAGCACCCACTTTAACACTATCTTGAAGTCAGTGCCTCATGCTTTATCTGAATACATGGCAGTGGCATCTGGCTATCCACATGTATCAGGGCCTGGCCAAGACAGCCACCATTCCTCTCTCTCCACTCAAAAAGGCCCTGAGTCCCATAATACAAGTTAGAGCAAACGTTGCCTTTGGGAGTG
This sequence comes from Vicugna pacos, assembly GCF_048564905.1. NCBI lineage: Eukaryota > Metazoa > Chordata > Mammalia > Artiodactyla > Camelidae > Vicugna > Vicugna pacos. The sequence goes on along the minus strand of NC_133023.1, from coordinate 105,890,663 downwards.
AGTGAGGCAACAGGGGCTCACGCTATCACAAAAGAAATCCCTCCTAGAATTGCAAACTGCCCAGTGGGCATCTGGCCTCTATTTCCCCTTCCAGAGACAAGGAACTTGGTGCCTCCCAAGGCAGCCACATTTTTTTGTTGCCTCCATAAGTCGCCTGTTGTTGGGGCAGAGGTCAGCCTAACCATCTCCTCCCGTTTGGATGCTGGCCTCTATTAAACTAGCCAACGCTCATTAGTGACCACATTTCACTGCTGAAACAGTCATCTGACTGCCCACAAGTATCTCAAATATTCTCCATGCAGATCTTCTCCATCCTGTCCCAGGTGGATTTTTAGAGCCAAATGTGTGTCCCCACATTGGTCACTGTGGCATCTCACCTCTGCATCCACAAGGCAGACACACAGGACCCAGTGGGGAAACAGCTGGGTTACTGTGGAAAGAAGCAGACTTGAAACCAAGGACATGGACTTGAATCTGGCTTCCTCCATCACTTCCTAGATGTGGGACCACACACAAGTCAATGACCCTTTCTGGGCATTCGTTTACCTCATCTGGAAGTGGTTTGTTAGGGGGATCTGATGACCAAGTGAGTGTAGTATTCACCTGATAAACTGTGAAGTCCTGATGCGACACAGGAGAAAGAGAGCTGGACTGGGGGTAAAAAGATCTGAGGTCCACGTGTGACTCTAGCTGGGACTCCTGTATGCCCTTGAGCAAGCCTCGTTGCTTCCCCATCAATGACAGAACTAAATGTGGCTGGGACCAAAGGGATCTCTAGCTGGCTTTCCAGGATACATGAAGAAAGGTGGCAGTTGGAGAATCATCTGTTTTTTTGAAAGCATGTTCTTTTCCAAGAACCAAGGCATCTCTTTCCGTTTTACAACCCCAACGCAACCCACGGGTCATCTTTGTTCCACTGGCAGCTTTGTGATCTGCCACAAGAGAAAGATTTCCAGGATGAAATACAGGAAGCCGCTTCAAGGAAAGGAGAGCAGAGAGTCAATGTGGAGGGTGATAAACCTCGCACACAGGTGTCACCTGAGGAAGAGCTGCGGGAAGAGGCTTGGAGCCTGAGTACAAGAAGGCCAGGGAGAGCTCTGACTTCAGGCATTTGAAGAGCTTCCACAGGGAAGGTAGATGAAATTAGTAGCGAGTACAAAGCAGAGCTGGTAAAGTACTAGGATCCAAGGGCAGAAGCCACGGGGAGTTTGCTTCCTCTCATTCTCAAGAATCGCTTTCTACCTGTTGGGACTATTAGAGCTGCTGTACAAAAGCATCTCCCTCTTGGTGGGCTCTCTCCCTGGCGTGGAGGTGGAAGTAGGGGGAGGATTGCTCTTAGATGACTAGTCCCTTCCTCCCCAAATCAGATGATTTTGTGTTCTCTGAGCCCTTGGTGAGATCAGGCATATTTTTTATAGCACTTACTACAGATTTGTGTACACAGTTGGGCTTAGCTGAATGAGTGAATGAATCTTTTTTTCTTCATATAACAGGGAAGGCCTGTAATGGGGTGTTATCCTTGGCCCCCGACACTGGGGTAATGATGGCGTCCCACAGTAAAACATTTTTGTGTGTAAGTATCACTTAAGTCTGCGCAGTGGTTGTCAAACAGCGAGGCCCTGACAGAAGCCAGTGCACCAACCTGGAAACATTTTTATGGTAATCATTTTCCTACAGAACTCGGAGCTTCCAAAGGAGGGCATTCAAATACTCCCCTTGAATGTTGCAGCTGGAAGGAACTTTAAAGATCACAGAATCCAACCCTTTCATTTCCCAGGTGGCAAAGCCAAGGCACCGGCTGTGGGACACAGGGGACGGGCGTGCCGTCCCCAGCCCAGGCCTGGCACACAGGTGCAACCTACCAGAGCCTTGATGCTTGCCTGCTTGTCAGTGAGCCAAGCAAGGTGATGACAGAGTAGGGCGAGAGACTGGTCTTCGCCACCACCCAGGTGAGGCAGCTGGGCCCAAATTAGATACAGGGGTGGCTGGAGGTTAGACAGCAATATAGACAGAAACCGGAAATGAGACAGTGTAGACAGATGCAAGAGAGCAAGAGAGGAGGCAGAAAAGAAAGGCAGAGAGAGGCCCTGATGGGTAAGATCACCCCATGGGTCCCTGGGATATGACAGGACCAAGAGCACCAGCGCATGCCTCCCTCAGGTGTGACTTGGAAGCTCAAGGAAAGGCCTCAGCCCCACAGAGGAGGGATGCCAGCCAACACTGAACAGGTCCCTCTGCTCCGCCACTCGGCACAGACTCTGGGCACCCCTTTGCTGGCTGACAAGCACGGCCCACAAAGCCTAATCTCCTCTCACCTCGGGTGGAGGGTGGGACCCTCTGTCCCAAGTTTACAGTTCCAACAGCCTTCGGGGTTTGGAATGCACTTCTCACTGATATCTTGAAATCCTGCCCATCTTTAGTAGTTCAGCCAAAATGCCACCTCTTCAGTGAAGCAGTTTTAAATGCCCACACCCTAGTTCTTAGTCCCCAGGACCCAAGATGTTTCCCGGTCTTCAGCACTCATCTCAGTCTGCTTGGCACCAATCTGCTCAGGTGTACTGGTGCATCGTGTCTTTCCCCCTCACCCAGACCTCTCTTCCCATTGTTCATTTATTGTCCTGAGAGCCTCCTGGGGAGAGACATGTGTGATAGTGGTGGTGGCAGAACAGCAGACCAGATTTTCTGCACAAGGTGGAACACATCACATTTCCACTCACTAATACCATCATTCATTCACTCAGGGAGTGCCTGCTACGTACAAGGCACTGTTCTGTTTTGTTCTTTGCTGGTGTATCCTAGCAGTTATGGGTAAGCGTGCGTTCAAATACCAATTCTGTCACTTACTAGCTATGTGACCTTGGACAAGTTACTTAACTTCTCTGTTCCTCAGTTTCTTCATCTGTAAAGTGGAGATCAGAATAGTACCTTCCTCATTGGTTCTTGTGAAGATCATAAATGATTTAATTGATCCCAAGTGCTTAAAACCTGGCTTGGTGCATCATAAGTTCTATTTAAGCAGTGGCAATTATTTTAGGCACTGTGAATATACACGTCAGTGAACAAAACTGACAAAAATATTTGCCCGTATTGAGCTTAAACCATAGTAGAGGCAGATGAACAATTAACAGCACCAACATCAACAACAAATTAAATGGTGTCAGGAAGTATAAATGATGTATGATAAGTAATGATAACTAATACACAGAGAGCAGGTAAGGGAAGTCGGGTGTAGGCAGGTAGCGGTTGCAATTTTAGAGATGATGGTCATTGTGGGCCTCATGGAGAGCCTTGTCTATTAACTGCATCAACTTGGATCTGCAGCTTGGGGCTGGCCGTCTCAGTCTTTCCAACTCTCACTAAGGCACCCAGGGCTGCCTGTGCTCAGGAGCAGCTTTTGGGGTAGGGGATCCTTCGAGAAAGATCTCTCAGAGACCAGGTGCCTTGAGGGTGAGAAGCTGTTTGCTGTTGAGTTAGAGAAGGTGCAGAAGCAGGCAAGGAACTGGGGCCATGGCCAGTAAAGGCTGGGTAAACACTTGTGGCCAAGTCTGACAGCTGTTGGGCCTCTGCAGAGCAAACATGACCCTTGCAGCTGGCACAGAGGCGGCTGGGGAAGCTAAAGCCCTTCAGTGATCTTAACTAATGAAAAAGCTTGGCTGCAGCCTTGCCGCTCCATGGGGACCACATCACTTTTTTCTTGAGCTGGGCTTCCTCTTAGCTGTGAAGTCTGGTGGAACAGACTGGGAGTGTCCTGAATTTTTAATGATGCATAAAGTGCAGAAGATTTTGCTGTGGCAGATTCAGAGAGAATATTTTCCTGATTTCTTGGGGGCAATGACTCCAGAAAGAGCTATAAGATCAAGGTGTTACCAGCCAGGGTTCTTGGGCTCCTTAATCCATAGCAATTGATATGAGGCCAGATGAGAAATTCAGGTAAGGCTTTACTGGGACTCGTGCTGCAGCACAGGGGAGTGAAAATAAGTAAAAGTTTCCCTTGCTCGCTCCCTGATGGGGTGAGCTGGTCCCTTAAATGGGGTGAGGGTAGGGGTAGGTCTGGGAGTGGAGCCAGAGGAGTGTCTTAGAAGGTCTGCCCACCCTCTTGGTGCTGCTGTGTGCAGGGATCATGCGCAGGACCCTGCTTCTGCTCCCAGTACCTCAGAAGTGGCAGTTGGGTTTTTGGTCTTTCTGTATCTAGTTGTTCATAATTTGCCCCAACTGCCCATGCACACAGTTATTTTTAGTCTCTTATTCTGTCTTTGTATCTTGTTGCTGGAGAAGACAAGGAGACGTTTGTCCAGGAGCAAGCCCTGCAAAACAGAGTCCCAAGTCCCAAGTCCCAGCCTGTGTCAAAGTTGTACTCTGAGGGCAGGGTTTCTCATGAGAGTCCTCTCAGTTGGCACCCCCACAACCCCAGTCACATAAAGACTATCCTCAAAAGTTGCTGTGCCAATCGCAAGTCCCCTCTTTGCTTCCTGCCCAACATTCTCTGGTAGAGCTATATCCTGGGTTCAACCCCCAGTAGCTTCATTAAAGAAAAAAAGAAGAAGGGAGGGAATAAATGAGAGATCCTGACAACCATGAATGACCACCATTAATATTTTTATGTATATTCGTCCAGATATATATATATATATATATATATATATATATATATATATATATATATATATATATTGGGGCAAGGAATAACGCTATATTCAGAAAGCCAGCTGACCAAGAAGATAGGGGACTAACATCCTGGAAAACCATCTTCCCCAAGTCAGAATTCAGACTCTTTTTATACTACAAAAGAGAGGGGCTGTGGTTGATGGTTGCAAATTTCTTGGTGTCAGAATCCTTTGTTCTTGCAGCTGTCCACGTATGTCAGGTCATGATGTTCCTGTTAAACCTCCAACAAGACAAATGTTATTCTCTGTTCTGCAACTTTTTATCTCTATTTGAATGGGAAAGTGTTATACCCTTAAAGGTCCAAGCCTTGAGAATGGGCTATCCTGTATAAATCAGGCTCTAGGCAACTTTCTTTTACAAAAGGTACAGAACCAGCATGACTAAGTTCAGGAAACAGAGCACAGGGTTAGAGCCAAAGGAACAGATTTATTATGGAGTCAAATTTGTTCCCTGTTACATATATATAAACATATGCACACGTGTACGTATGTATGTATCAGTGTATGTAATCACACACATCGTTTTTTCCTTAATTACTATTTTTCAAAATTTTTTCCCACTTAAACACATTAAAGGACAATTTCCTATGTCCATAAACATTGATATCCATTGTCATTTTTTTCAACTTAGTGCTTGTACCAATTTAAAATGTCTTTTTGTTTCTTGAAATATAATTTACTTACAGTAAAACTCATTCTTTTTAAGTGCACATTTATTTTTTTTACAAACTTATACAATCACGTAATTATCACAGTAATCAAGAGAGTGAATTTTTCCATTATCCCAAATAGCCCTCTCATGCCCCTTTGTAGTCAAATTGCCTTCTCCTACCTCCAGATCAGATCCCTGGCAACCAATGATCTGATTTCTATCCCAGTAGTTTTAATTTTTCCAGAGTGTCATATAAATAGAATCACAGAGCATGTAGGCTCTTGTATCTAACTTAGTTCACTTAAAACAATGTTTTTTGAGATTCACCTGAGATGGGAAGTCCAAGAAAAAAGAAAAGAGACTGGCAGGAACCCCAGGAAGAGCCACTACTCTCCTGCCAGCACCATCCAGTTCCCTGGCTCAGCGGCTTTATCTCACTCTTTGCCTCTGAAACGGCTGAATTCTAGGAAAGTGGAATTTACCCCTAAAATTCTGTTGGTTCCCTGAGCTAACTCCTGATTGATCCATTTGTAGTACTTCATTTGCATGGAGCTCACTCCTGATTGGTTATTTCTCTCATTCCTGATTGGTCCATTTCTCTCACTCCTGATTATTTCTCTCCCTCCTAATTGGTCCATTTCTACAAAGCTTGTTCCTAATTAGTCAACTTTTGTTATACCTTATTTGCATATGATGTTGCAAAGTGTAAACTGGCAGCCTATAAAAGCCTGTGTAAACCTACAGATGGGGTCCAGAGCTTGGAGTGTTAACTCCTCTGGGCAGGCTGGCATAATAAACCTGAGTTCTCCAACTCCGAGTGCTGCTTGGTCTCTCACCTGGATCCAGGTTGTTGTCACAACTGAGCTGTAACACTGAGCTATAACACATTTTTCTGCAACACACCCACATTGTCATGTATCAGTGATTTATTATTTTTATTGCTAAATAGTATTCCATTGTATGCTGTAGCTCAATTTATTCATTCACTAGTTGAGGGACACTTGGGTTGCTTCCACCTTTTAGTGATCATGAATGAATCTATATATTGACATACAGATTTTTTAATGGACATATCTTTATTTCTCTTGGTTATATACTTAGGAGAGGGACTGCTAGGTTATGATAAAGGCATGTTTAATTTTATAAGAAAATGTTGTCCAAGATGTCTGTACCATTAAAGGTCAGAGCTTGAGAATGGGCAAACTATGAGAAGTCTAGTTGCTCCACACAGTCATTCCTTTTTAAAATTTAACCATTCTATTAGGTGTGTAATGATATCTCATTGTTGTTTTAATTTGCTTTTTCCCTAATGGCTAATGATGTTGAGCATGTTTTCATATGCTTATTTGCCATTCTGACTTCCTCTTTGGTGAAGTGTCAGTTCAAATCTTTTGCCCGTTTTCCAATTAGGCTGTTTGCTTACTGCTGAACTATATTAATTTTCTAGGGCTGCTGTAACAAATTACTACACACATAATGGCTCAAAACAACAGAAATAAATTTTCATACAGTTTTGGAAACCAGAAGTCCACACTGAGTCTTCTGGGGGGGTCAATCAAGGTATCAGTCAAAGTAGCAGCAGGGTTGATTCCTTCTGGAAGCTCCAGGGGGAAATCCATTTATTGCTTCTCCCAGCTTCTGGTGGCTGCCAGTATTCCATGGCTTGTGGTTGCATCACACCATTCTCTTCCCTCATGGACACATTGTCTTCTCCTGTTCTGTAGTCAAACTTCCTTCTGCCTCCCTCTTATCAGGACAATTGTGATTACATTTAGGGCCCATCCATACAATCCAGGATGATCTCTCCATCCCAAGATCCTTAATTTAATCACATCTGCAAAGTCCCTTTTTGTCATATAAGTTACCATTCAGAGATCCAGGAGTTAGGACCTAGAGAATTTCTAGGACATCATTCAGCCTACAAAGGAGCTTAGAGAGTTTTTCATAGATATCAATTTGCTGTCGTTTATCAGATATGTGCTTTGCAAACATCTTTTCCCTCTCTGTGGCTTGTCATTTTGTTTTCTCAACATTATCTCTCTCTTTTTTTTTAATTGAGTTATAGTCAGTTTACAATGTTGTGTCAATTTCCAGTGTAGAGCACAATTTTTCAGTTATACATGATCATACATATATTCATTGTTGCATTCTTTTTCTCTGTGAGCTACCACAAAATCTTGTATATATTTCCCTGTGATATATGGTATAATCTTGTTTATTTATTCTACATATGACTGTCAGTATCTATAAATTTCGAACTCCCAGTCTGTCCCTTCAACATTATCAACATTGTCTCTTGAAGAGATGATTTTAAAAATTTCATTTTGCTGAAGTCCAATTTATAAATTATACCAATTTTTTTCTGTTGTGGTTTGTACTTTGTGTGTCCTATCTAAATGATCATTGCACAAACCAAGGTTACAAAGATTTTCTCCTATATTTACCTCCAGATATTTTATAGTTTTAGGTTTTACATTTAAGCCTATTAAAATTTTGAGTTAATTTTTGTAAGTGGTGTAAAATATGGGTCAAAGTTCATTACTCTGCATGTGGATGGCCAGTTATTCCAGCACTGTTGTTAAAAAGACTGTACTTTCTCCATTGAATTGCCTTTCTACCTTGTCAAAAACCAGTTGACTATATCTGTTTATTTCTGAACTTTGTCACATTCAACTGATTTGTGTCAGTCCTTTCACCAACACTACACTATCTTAATTACCAGAACTTTATAATAAGTATTGAAATTCGATAGTGTGAGTACTCCAATTTTGTTCTTCTTTTTAAAATGTGGTTCTTTTGTTATTGTATTTTTTTCTGTTTTATAGAAATGCAATTGACTTCATATATTGGCCTTATATTCATTCTAGAAGCTTTTCTGTAGGTTCCTTGGGATTTTCTACATAGACAATCATGTTGCCTGTGAATATAAACAGCTTTATTTTTTCCATTCCAATCCAAAGGCTTCTATATCTTTTCTTTGCTTTATTGCATTACTAAGACCTTGGGTATGATGTTGAGCATGAGTGATGAGAGTGGACATTCTTACTGTGCTCCCAATCTTAGGGGTGAAACATTCAGTCTTTTACAATTAATTATAATGTTAGGAGCATTTTGTTGTTATTGTTTTTTGCTTGCTTTGTAGATGCCATTTTCAAGAACAGAAAGTTCCCTTTTCTTCCTAGTTTGCTGAGAGTTTTATTATGAATGAATGTGTGACATGTGGTTTTGCTTCTTTAAAATCTTAATGTAATGGATTACATTGATTTATTTTTTGAATGTTGAGACAACTTTGCATTGCCAAGATAAACATCACTTCATTTTTATATATTACTTGATCAATTTTCTAATATTTTGTTAAGAAATTTTTGTACTATGTTTATGAGGAATACTGTGTTTTAGTTTAGTGGGAGTTTTTTGTATACTGTTTTGTCTGGATTTGATGTAAGGGTAATAATGCTGGTTGACATTATAAAATAATTTAAGAAGTATCCCCTTATTTTCTATTTTCTGGAAGAGTTTTAGAATTGATATTACATATTCCTTAAATGTTTGATAGAAGCTGAAAATAAATTTCTGTGGCTTTAATTTGTGGGAAGATTTTAAACTCAGAATTCCATTCAATTCATATAATAGATGTGGGACTTCTGGTCATCTATTTCTTTTTGAGTAAATGTTGGTAGTTTGTCTGTCAAGGAATATGTCTATTTTATCTAAGTAGTAAAATTTATGGACATAGTGTAGTATTTATAGTCTCTTATTAGCCTGTTAATGTCCATAGTATATTGTCATTTTCCATAGTTGCCAGATATTATGTTATGTAAGGTATCACCATTTATTTAACCATTCTGTTATTATTGAACTTTCAGTTTCCTTTTGTTTTCACCATCATGAATACGATCAGCATATATGTAAAGTCATCTTTGTAGGGATGTCTGATTTCTTTAGATAAATCCAAGAAGTAGAGTTTATATTTGGATCAATTGCCCTATAAAAATTACCCCCAAATGCATGGTTTTGAGCAACAAACATTTTGCCTCCTCATTTCACTCCACGGCATGTTTCCTCAAGATCTGTTCAACTCACAGAATCTCCATGAGATTCTGGTTTGAAAGAGATAGTTGCAAATAAAGACTCTTGAAGATTAAATAAACAAACAAACAAACAAACATTTATTATCTCACAGTAAGTCTAGAATCTGGACACTGGTTTGACTGAGTCCTCTGGCCCAGGGTCTCTCACAAGGCTACAGTCAATGGGTTGGCTGGAGCTAGTCATCTTAAGGTTTGACTTGGGAGGATCTGCTTCCAACATGATTGAAGAATCATATTCCTTTTGGCCATGGACTGAGGTCCTTGGCTCCTCGCTGGCTGGCCATGTACCAGAGGACACCCTCAGTTTCTTGCCACAGGAGCCTCTCTGTTGGGCAGCCCACAACATGGCAGCTGACTTCCATCAGCGAGGCAAAGGAGTGAGAAATCAGGAGAGGGCCAGCAAGACTGAAGCTACAGTCTTTTTATAACCTAATCTTGGAAGTGGCATCCCATCACTCTTGCTGTATTTTGTTGATTAGAAAGGAGTCTCTAGGTCTGGCCCACACTCAAGGAGAGGGGATTACACAAAGACCCAAACACAAGGTGGTAAGGGTGTTTAGAGAGCATTTTAGGGGCTGCCTAGCAAGGAACATTGGCTGAGAGGGCATGCAGAATCCTTTTATCATTTATTTGTTTGTAAAGAATTGTGATTATGGGCTCAATTCCAGCACTTTTTTCCTCAAAATTCTTCAAATGCCTAGTTTTTGAAGATTTTTTTTAAAAAATAATGAGTAAATAGGAAGTATTTATAAAGTATGTGTAAGTTTTTTTAAAAATGACTCAACAAACACCCACATAATTAACATCCAGTTTACTCTTAAAGCATTTATCCTTTTCCTTTCCCTCTCAGGAGTAACCACTATTGTATTTTGTTGTCGCTGTTGTTTAATTCCCTTGATTTTCTTTAAATTTAACACCTGCATTTATATTTAAACAATATATCGTTTAGTTTTGTTTGCTTTTTGACTTTGTACTGTACTGTATATATTATTGTGATTTTTTTGCCAAAAGGAATGCTCCTGAGATTAATCTATATTGTTGCATATAACTGTATTTCACTTATCTTTTCTGCTATATATGATCCAATTGTATACATCTACTGTAGTTCATTAACACTTTCTACTGTTGATAGACATTTTTAATAACCAAAATGTGATTATGAATATTTCTGTACATGTGTATGTCTTTAAGTGCACATGTGCATGGTTCCTTCTTGGAGATAGACATCTACATCCTTATGGGTGTATGCTATGGACTGAATCATGTGCCCCCAAAATTCATATATTGAAGTCCTAACCCCTAGTACCCCCAGAATGTGACTGTATTTGGAGACAGAGTCTTGAAGAGATGATTATGATAAAATGAGGTCACTAGAGTGGGCCCTAATCCAAGATGACTACTATCTTTATAAGAGGAGAGTAGGACACAGGCACATACAGAATGAAGGGCAACTACGTGAGAACATGGAGAAGATGGCCATCTGCAAGCCAAAGAGAGAGGCCTCAGGAGAAAACAATCCTGCTAGTACCTTGATCTTGAACTTCCAGCCTCCAGAACTGTGAAACAACAGCTTTCTATTGTTGAAGCCACCTAGTCTGTGGTATTTTGTTGTGACAGCCCTAGGCAACTAGTAGAGTGTAAGTATTTTGCTGTAACTGAAATTTGCATTTATTGGGATGAGCATCTTTTCATATGTATATGGACTATTTGGCGTCCTCCCCCATGAAAAATGCCTAGTAATGCCACTTGCCCATTTGTTGCTGTTATTGTTATTGTTGGATTATTCATCTTTTTCTCAATAGTTTGCCACCTCTCTTCATATATTACAGACCTTAGTCATTAGGTGATGTATGTATTACAACCTATATCTTCTCAATGTATTGTTTCTCTTTTCACTCAGTTGTATACTGACCTCATGAGTCTATGCTGGAATATCATGTGTTTTATTTTTTATTTGAGTAATGAATATTTGTGAACTTGCCACCAGTCAAAAACTAGGACATTAGTAATAAGTTCTCCTTTGGCCTCATCACCTACTCCATCCCTCTGCCATTCATTTCCTCAAAATAATAATGATAGTTGACAGTTTCATGGCTCTCAGTACTTGCCAGATGCTGTTTTACACATTTTATATGTGTGAATTTTATTTAAACTTTACCATAACAATGTGAGTTAGCTATGTTTTACACACAAGGCCGCTGAAGCACAGAGAGGTCAAGTTACTTGCCAAGGTCAGGGTGGCATTTGTTGACAAACTTTTGTGTTTTTCATTTAACTTTGTCAGGCAGTCTGCTCCTTCACTATTTTGCTCTACTGCTTATTGTTAATCACTATACAAAATTTTGTTTCTCATTTAACTGCCTTAAAATTTTTATTATATATTTATGTATGCCTAAATAATATGCTGTTTAGTTTTGTTGTTTTATTAGCTATATTAAAAAGGCACCATACTATATGCTGTCTCAGGAGACAAAGTATGCAGTTTTTTGATGAACAGAAGTTCTCCAGAGCAGCATATTTTATATTAGTCTTTTCCCTTATGGTTCATACTTTTTTGGATCTTGTTTAAGAAATCTTTGCTACTCCAAGGTTAGAAAGATCTTGTCTTGTATTACCTTTTAAAACATCTATAGCTTTGCCTTTCATTTTATGATTTTTTTAAGTGTTTATTTTGAGGTAATGTTAGATTCATAAAAATTGAAAAAAAAAAGGTACTGAGAGTTCCTGCACTCTTCACTCAGCTCCCTCAAATGATAATAGCTGTCTAACCATAGCACAATTATCAAAACTGGGAAATTGACACTGGTATGATACTATTAACTAAACTACAGACCTTAGTTGATATCACTACTTTTCACATGCAGGCTTTTTTTTTTTTTGGCGTATAGTTCTACAAAACTTGACCCCATATATAGATGTCTTTAACCACCATCATAGTCAGTACACCCCTTTGAACTCCCCTCCCCTCCCCCCAACCTCTAAGCAACCATTGATGTGATCTCCATCACTATTGCTTTATCCTTTGTAGAATGCTATATAAGCAGAATCATACAGTGCATAATTTTTTAAGACTGGCTTTTTTCACTCAGCATAATGCCCTTGAGCTGCATCCAAGTTGTTGTGTGTATCAATAGTTTACTTCTTTTTATTGCTGAGCAGGGTCCCTTTTTACTGATGTACCACATTATCCTTATCCACTCACACACTGAGTGACATTTGGGTTGCTTCCAGCTTTTGACTATTACAAAAAAAGGATACTATAAACATTCATGTGCAGGTTTATGTGTGAACATGAAGTTTCATTTGTCTGAGATGAATATATAAGAGTATCAACATCATGATAAATGATGTTGAACTCTATAAGAATCTGCCAGAATATTTTCCAAAGTGGCTGTACCATTTTATGTTCCCACTAGCAGTGTATCCAGTTTCTCCATATTCTTACATTTAGTGTTTGCACAAAATTTTATTTACTTTTTATTTATGACTTTTACTTCAGCCATCCTGATGAGTGTGTACTAATGTCTCATTGCAGTTTTGATTTGTGTTTTCCTAATGACTAATGATGTTGAACAACTTTCCTGTGCTTATTTGCCAGCTGTATTTCCTCTGTGGTGAAGTGTCAGTTTAAATCTCTTTGCCCAATTAAATTGTTTGCATTTTTTTAACTTTTACTGCTAAGTTCAGAGATTCCTTTATATATTCTGGATCCAAATCCTTTGTCAGATTTGTGATTTGCAAATAGTTTTCTCCTAGTCTATGGCTTGTCTTTTGATTCTCTTAACAGTGTCTTTCACAAAGCAAACATTCTTAATTTTGAAGTCCAATTTGTCACCTTTTTAATGGTCATTTTTGATGTCTTATCTAAGACTCCTGAGGCCAATGATCTCCCTCCTATGTTTTCTTCTAAAAGTTGTATAATTTTGTTTTACATTTAGGCTTATGGTTCATTTGGGGTTAGTTTTTGAATAAAATGGGGGCTAGTGGGAAGGGAGAGGGATGTGTTCACCTGAAGTGGAGCAGGTTTGGGTGAAAGGGTTCTGGCCTGCAGAGCTGCCCTCATCCCAGTCCTGGGGAGAGCTGGCCAGAGGGCTTACACTTTTTTAGGGCTCCTTTTGTATGCATTTCTGGGTTGTAGCCTGTTCTAGCACCTAAGCTATGAGGCAGAACAAACACCCAGCAAACTCACTGCTCAGTCATCCCTGGAATCTTGAGGTCCCTAGTCTGCCCTCTCTGTGTTCACCACCTCTCAGTCTTCTGGTAATTACATATTTATCCAGAGTTTTCCATTGTAGTTAGTGGGAGGAGGTGGATGGAATGCATTTACTCCATCTTGTCTGGACCTGGAGACCTACATTTAAGTCTTTAATTCACATGGAATTTATTTGTGTGTGTGGTGAATGGTAGGGATCCAATTTCTTTTTTTTTTCAGTATACATCATCAGTTGTTTAACTGCCATTTTACAAATAGTCCACTTCTTCCCTGTATGATCTATACAGACATCTCTGGTATCTGTTAAGTTCTGGCCCCTCACCTCATTCTCCTTCAGAAATGCCTCGATTTTTCTTGACCATTTGTCCTCTTATCTAAAGTTTTGAATCTGCTTGTCAAGTATCATGAGAAAAATGCATTGGGATTTTTATTATAAATGCATTGAATCTGCAGATTAATTTAGGAGAGAATGGTCATCTTTACATTGTTGAGACTTCTAAACCATAGGCATGGTATATTTCTTCATTTATTTAGGCCTTCCTTAATACTCTTGCACATCTGTTGTTACATTTATTCTTATGTGCTTTAAATTTTTGGTGCTAGGAAACTCTGAAAAGTTGGGAAAATTGGAAAAGTATTGGCACCAACAAAAGAGTTCAGGAAAGTGACCAGGCACAGACTACACAAAAAGCCAAAGTTTGTTTATAATCTGGCAATAATTAGTTTGAGCACATAATAGGAAAAGAGCTCCTACTCACAATTACAATGTAAAATACGTGAAATACCCAAGAATGAACCTAAACTGAGAGATATATTTGGCAGTAAGCATTTGTGGCAAACATTTTAGACCAAGGGATAATCCCATTAACCTATAAGATTATCACTTGTCAGCAAGAAAAATACTGACCTCCCAAGAGGAAAGTAGGTCAAAGACTTGAATAGGATATGTACACAAGAAGTTCCACAAATGAACAGTAAACATAAAAAAGCCCAACCTCACTTGTGAAGAAAGAGATTAAAACAATGACATATTTTTCACCCATAAGTCTGGTAAATATCTCAGATTGTGTCTCCTATGCTGCTGCTGTGGCTATAAATGCACATGTTTCTCTAGGACACTTGGCCATGTAGATGGAGCATTAGTTTCATATACATTCTATACATTAGTTCTAAGGAAGTCATCAGACTAGCCTGCCTCATGTTCCCTATCTGTAAAATGGGGAAACAGTGCCTTCCTCAAAGACTTGTTATGAACATTAATGAAAACATCTCCTTCAGACTGCTAACCTGTATGACCCTTTGGGGACATTCACAAGGGACACCCACACTCTGGGGATGAACTGTGCCTTTTCCAGGCAGAGGTTCAGGGCTTGGCAAAGAAAAAGGTGCCCCTTCCTCCAGGTAAAAGCAGGCCTGCGCTGGGATACTTTGCCTTCAGAGTGGAGGGTGGGCTTGATGTAATCACTTACTTTATCCCCTCGTTGGCCCCTTTGTTCAGTACACCTTATACAGTGGCCCTAATGTCATTTTTAGCAAAACGCCTAGTATTTAATTATTATGAAAATCATCTAATACTATGTTCAAAGACATTAAAAACAGTGATATTATAATGGTGAAAAATTGAAAAGAACTGAAATGCCCAATAATATGGAAATGATTACATTAATTTGACATTCATATGATGGAGCTGTTTTAATCCATGTTTTGGAAGAATATTGAATAATATTGTGAAATTCTCAATAAATATTAAAATATCAAGATCCAGACTGAATAATGAGTGTGATCTCAATTTTGTAAAAATCCCAGTAAATTTGCCTATATGTATACTAAAACATTCACAATGGTTCACACTGATTGAAAGGCTTAGGGCTGATTTTAATTTCATATTTTACACCTTGTCTGGGATGTGTGGAAAAAGTCATTTAAGAGGCCTCCCCGACCTGCCTCCCCAATCCTACAGAGCTGATCTAGCAGGTGCACTCCATGTGAGCCATGCATAGTCTGGGAGGGCATCCGTGGCTAGGGGCAGGCAGGGGCTGGTTTATTGCCCAGCTCTGAGTCCTCCTTAACCTTACCCAGTCTAAGTGATTTGTTTGTGAGCCAACCAGACCATTTTGCGCATTCCCACATCAGGAAGAGCGCTGTGCTTTTCAACAAGCCCCTGGACTGCCAGCTCCTTGGGCAGCAAAGCATAGGTGAAGTGTCAGCATCCTCCTGGGCGTGGGACACCACCTGGGAAGGTTGCATGGATTGGGGCCACTCTTCAGGCCCCTTCCTCCCCTCTGAGTTCTTGAAATGCCATAAAAAGGAAGAAAAACTAAACCATAACCCAATGATCTTATTTATTTGGGGGCCATGTACCTAGGTCTTCTCTAGGCACTCTTTGCAAAGTATTTCAAGCAAAACATGGATGAAATCCATTCATGCAACAATCCTATCCCCAAGTCTCTATGAACAAAAGCCAGAAGCCCTTCCTAGGTTGTAAGGAGAGATGGGTTTGGTGAAAAACAGATGAACAGACTGAGGCAGCTGCTCAGGAATGGTGGACTGATTCGTGGGAATAATGACCCACCTCAAATAAGAGGATTGAAAACAGGAGCAGTTTGCTTCTTGATGGATTCATCAGAATAAAAATGGTCTAGCCAGCAGACAAAGGAACAAGAAGATTTAGAGAGGACATGGAATCAGACCAGCTGGGTTCAAATCACCTCCAACTTGCTAGCTCTGTGACTTTGGGCAAGATACTTGACCTCTCTGTGCCTTTGCACACTCATCTATAAAAATGAGCAAAATAATATAGCTTACCTACCCCTGGAGTTGATGTGAGAGTGTTATGTACTCCTGCTCACAGTAAAGGGCCCACAATAGGTCTATTCTAGTGTACAGGGCCCATCAAAGTGTTGACTTGCATTGGGGCAAAAGAATTTCTTCTTCCAGCCATAGCCTGTTCCCAGTGCCTTGATCCCAGTGCTTCCCACCGGAAACCAAGCATGGGTTTCTCATCTCAAATCTGCTCAGAGGCAGACTCCTGGGTGAGGTAGAAAACCCAAAGGTCTGGAGATCCAAGCCCTGGGTTCCAGGTCCAGCCCTGCCACACTCTTCTCTTCATATTACTTTGGCAGTGACAGCTTCAATCTGCTTATCTCCCAAGTGAGGGTAATCATCCTGCCCTTCATCCGTCATAGGGCTGCTGTGAAGATCAAATGAGATAATGGAACAGAAATAATTTTGTAAAGGGTGATTAGTGTATGAAAGGCCCAGTGAATATTTTGTGTAAAAACTGCGTCAATTTTGTACTCAAAGGGTGTTCTTTTCTGTATAATCTCTCTCAGTGTACTTCTGTTTCTGAAGCACTGTAATACCTAGTCACGTGGATTTGCAATCATCTGCAATTGGTTCTCTCTCTCTCTTTTGTAACTGAAAAGAGGTGTTATTTTTTTTCAGAACCAGAACTTTGTTGCATTCAGCCTGTATTTCTACCCTAAATCTCTCTATCCTTGAAATTATCTGGGGTGGGGGCCTCCATTTCCTGCCTTATCTTGTCTTCCCCTAGGAACCCATCCAATAGAACAACTGGAGGCTCTGACCCACATCTGTAATGGGACACTAGTCCCCACCCAGTGGGCCTCACATGTTAAGCTGATGCTCTTCCCTCAGCTGTCATAAGGATGAAGTGAGTCGTTGTTGGGCTGGTATTTCTGTTTTAAACTTGATGTTCTACAGTTTAACTGTTGTCTCCTTTAAACCAATTACTATGGACAGCTGCCTTTGAAGGCATATTTCTTTAGTGAAATCCCAGGGCCAACATGTGGGCCTCCTCCTTTTATCAAAGGGTCTCTTACTTTTCCTGGGAATTATGTCTGGCATCTCCCCTGTGTAAGTAAAGCAGATTTGCTATTATAAAATAGGAAGTTGTGCCACTCCCAGGACCACCTGAGTGACCACCTGAATGGCACAGATTCTTTGGGTGAGACTTCTCCGCCAATCTGCACTTCCCAGGGCAGACGTACAGCCTAGAACGATGGCACATGTGGGGACGTGAACTCCTTCCTGGTTATTCATTTTCTGGCTGGGGCTGTCACAAGCACAGAGCCTGTCCCCAAGCCACTACTTCTGGCTCCTAGGAATCATCATGCGACTATTTCAACAAGCTTTCTAGTATTTTAAATAAAACAATTGTGTGGGATTCTGACTTGACAGTAAGTAAGCAAATAGAACACTGCTCAGTTTTTATGGAACTTGGTGTCTCAAACCTCAGGCATGTTGAGTGGTGGCTCCTGTTTGACATAGCGACTTAAGATATTGAATTTAACAGAGTGCTTACTCTGAGAAGGGACGCTTCTGAGTGTTCTACAGCTGTGAGCCACCCCCTGAATCCAAGTAACCTTAATTGATGTGGGGGGAGTGCCTGCCCTGCTCACTGGGGAACCCAGCAATACTTGATTGGACGATAACCACAACCTTAAGAGGAAGCATGAGGGTCAGAGTGGAGAAGTCATCAGGGATAGAGCATCTCTTATTCTCTGTCAAAGGGGTATGCTACTGTCCTGGGAGGCACCAGGAGATCAGGCCCAAAGAGCGGCCACAGGGAAGCTTCAACCATGACATCCACCAAGTCCCTTGGATGATGGACACATATGTATCCCACAGAGCCTGCCTATGGGAGGTGTCCAGTAAGTACTCAAGGCGCCTTTGTCACTTCCCTAGGCGTGGAGGAATTTCACAGCATAGAAGGTCTAAGTAAGAAGCACCTGTGGAAATCATTTAATCCACTCTGGTCATTTACAGGTGGGAAGACTCATGGAGGCAACTGCCTGTGGATACATTGCAACTTAGGGGCAGAACTCAGGCTGTCCTCACGCATGCTCAATCCAGGAGTTGTTGTGGGGGCATGTGAGCTCAGTCCTGTGACTGGGCAAAGACAGATAACAGCAAAGGTGGGTGGGAAACACTGGATACGGCCTGCTTTTTGTAATGACAGTGAGTGCCATCTATCATCCAAACCAGGAGACTTTTGAGCATGGAATGGGTAGCTGTTTAATAATTACACTGGGACATATGCTCACCCTAATTCAAATTAATAAGAATGATGATGATGCTAAGAAAATCCAATGCTGGAAAAATGCTCACGGGCTTCTGGCACTGGCCTGAGCCCTTTGCATCCACTAGCTCATCTCATACTCCCCCTAGACCTGAAAGGCAGGTCTGCTCTTCACCCTGGAAGACACTGAGGTTCCAAGAAGTTGAGTCACTTGCTCAAGGTCACGCAGAGAATGAGGGCTGAACCTTGATGGAATCCAGGTCTTGCCCGTGTCCAAAGCTTGTGCTCCTCATACCACCCTGGGTCACCTCCCTCTTTGCTCATCCTTTTTGCTCATTTCCACACTGGCTTGGCATGCTGGGGAGGGGATCTGGAGACCTGCTGGGAAACCATGACCATGGGAGTCCAGTGGTCCCTGCTCTGACTGGTGTTTTCCATTACCTCTCTCGATCACCTTGGGCAAGTCCCTTTCTCACCACGTCATGCACTCCCACTCCCAGGCCTCAGCTTCCCTACCCAGGCTTCTCAACCAAGGCCTTCTATAAGCAGGTCCCTGGGGCTCTTCCCAGCATTATTTCTCTCTCCTTTCAGCCTCCTTGCCCTTCAGCTGAACTGGCTCCCAGGATGTTCCCCATGCACACTTCCATCTCCCCCAACACTGCCTGGACTCAAGGTCTGTCATTCCCTCCCCCATATAACCCACAGCAAAGCCCCCTCCTCCATGAAGACTCCTCTGATTCCTCCAAGAGGATGGCCCCTATTTCTTCTCTGAATTCTCACAGCCACTCATCTGTATGTCCTTTGTACCTATGTTGCAGCAAAGTGTGTTACAGCTCAGTGAAAGAGCTCAGTGTTACAGCTCAGTTGTGACAGCAACCTGGATCTGGGCGAGAGACTAAGCAGCACCCAGAGGGTTGGAGAACTCAGGTTTATTATGCTGGCGGGCCCAAAGGAGTTAACACTCCAAGCTCTGGACCCTGTCTGTAGGTTTACACAGGCTTTTATAGGCTGTCAGTCTAGACTTTGCAACATCATGTGCAAATAAGGTATAACAAATTTGACTAATTAGGAATGAGCTTTATCAAAATGGACCAATCAGGAGTGACAGAAATGGACCAATCGGGAGTGATAGAAATGGACCATTCAGGAGTGAGCTCCATGCAAATGAGGTGCTACAAATGGACCAATCAGGAGTTAGCTCAGGGAACCAATAGAATCTTAGGGGTAAGTTCTGCTTTCCTAGAAGCAAGCCTTTTAGGAGGCAAAAAGCAAACTAATGCCACTAGGCCGGGGAACTGGATGGTGCTGGCAGGACACTAGTGGCCTGCCTGGGAGTCCTGCTGGTCTTTTTCATGGGGCTTCCCACATCACCTTGTTTCAGAGTCAGCCACTGGCTTTCGCCCTTGCTCAGTCTACCTAATCTGGGAGAACAGGATCAGTATCTCATTAATTTTTGTGTCCCCCTGCCCACCCAAACCACCCATCCCATCCAGCCCACACCTGGCACAGGGTCTGATAGATCATAGGCATTCATCAATGCCCCTTGAATGAATGAATCAGTGAGTGAATGCTGTTTCCCCTCCATGCCCCACCCCCTTCCCCCACCACAGCCCATGGCTTCCAGAGACAGACTGTGGCATTCCCAGTAGCTGTCCCCACCTGTAAAACAGTACCTACTTTATTTTACAGGGTCACAGTAAAAAATGACGTAGTGCATATAATAGCCTTAGAGCAGTGCCTCACACACAATCTGGATGTTCTCTTACAATCCTGGTCTCTCCACATGCCTGCAACCCATTCCTGACTTGCTTGACTTGATCTGACCCACCCACCCATGCTCTCCTGCAGTAAATATAAGCTACCCCAGGGGCCTCTGCCTCCACTCCAGGCAACATCCGAAGAGCCCGAAGGAGCCACTCATGATGCTACAGAGCTCTTCCTTTCCTGCAGAGGCTGGAATGGAAAGCTGCATAGACGCCAGATGTGAAGGTGTGACTCCCCTTGTGGGCTTTTCTCTTCTGGAGCTCACAGCCACAGAACTCAGTCCAAACACAGAGCAGGACTTGAGTGATAAAGCTAAAAGTCCCAGAGCTTCAATGTCAAACTTGGGACCAGAGTTGAGCCACAAACCTCTTGATAACTGAGTGTGCCATCCCCGAGATGAAATCTGGCTCTGGGGCTGTAATAGAAAGGACACCAGACCAACACTGGCTGAGAGGTGGAGAACTGCACACACCGCGCTGTGCCCCAGAGCGTGCAGAGCCAAAGAGGCACGCACAGGGACAGTAAGAAGGATGCACGTACACCAGCAGAGGTCTGCTTGGGAATAAAAGGAGCAGCTCTCAGTGCACTCCAAACAGAAAGCAAAGGCAGAGAGCAGACAGGAGCTACAGACAGACTCTGAAACTTTCTTCACAGAAAGGTGGTGGAATTGTATCTTTTTCTTACTTCTGCTTTTATGTTTACTGTCCATATTTTATGTAATTCATATGTATACGTTTTATGATGGAAAGTAAGTTTTATTCTGGAAATAATCTTAGTAAATAGAAAAAGAAAAGAAAAAACAAGAAGGAAAGGAAAGCGTATGGTCATCACAGCAGGAAGACAGGACTTTGGGGTGTAGGTGGAGGGAAGGCTTTGTCTTACACCTTGGCAAGAGATTCACAGACCCTAAACTTCTTACCTCACCTACAACCAGTCAGAGATTTGTGCACAAGCTGATCAGGCACCTTGTGACCCTACCTTATAAAAGACCCCAACAACCGCCTCTTGGGGCTCACACAGGCACCTCTCGTCTGTGTGGCCCTAATAAACTCCTTTTGTATTCTCAAAATTAATTAATTAACGAATTTTTTTAAATGTAGTTTGTTTCACTGCTGTAACTGTTATGATTGTTTTTATTTCAGTTTTATTGTTGTCTTCTCTAAAAGCCCGTGTCTCTTTTCTTTAATCATGGAGTAAGCCCTGAAAAGCTTCTCTAGAACCAAAGATATCTCCCCATTATCCAGGACTCCAAATCCACATGAAAGTGAAAGTGAACAAACAAAACTGTCTCCCTCACTTCCTCCCTCCTTTCCTTCCTTTTTCAATCTTTCAGTTTTTCTATTTTTTTCCAAGAAAATATTTTATTATATTTCCCTTACACGAGTAATACATACTCGTTGTAGAGCAACCCAAAAACAAAGATTGGGGTAGATCTGTACATGCCTCTGTTGAAAAGCAAGCATTTTTTTAAAGCCTAAGTTAGATCTATATGTCTTGACATGCAATGATGAAATGACATATTATTTAGTGAAAAGAGCAAGTTACAGCACAGTGTATATATGGTGATCCCATTTGTATTAAGATACACATATATATGTTTATATGCACATACAAATGTCTGGAAAAGTATATACCAACACGTCCATAACAGTCCTCTCTGCAGAGTGGGGTGGTGTGAGGGGAAACCTCTATGGACTTTTGTCTATCTCCTTCTGTCTGGTTTGAATTTTTGGCAACCAGCCTGTATTACTTATATATATATTTTTTAAAAATCTAAAGAAGTAAAAGGAAAAAAAAAGGCAAAGAGAAGACCTAGTACAGATATTTCTACAGTAAAATACAAAGAAAATATCAAAAGGTAAAAAAGCCATGTACAATTCTTACTCCTCCACCTTGAGGCAATCAATGCTAATATTTTGTTGCATAGCTTAATCTATTCTTTATCCATGTTATATGTCTATTAATTTTATTTACATAAAAGGGATTGTTATGGATACTATTTCCTTTTAACCTACTTTTCTCACTTAATAATATAGCATGAACATTTTTCCAAGTTGATAAAAATATCTTTTTCTTATCATTTTAAATGATTGTATACATATTTAGGTTGTTTCCTTTTTATGCCCCTACTTTTTTCTATTAAATTATAGTTGATGTACAGCATAGTGATTCAGTTATACATTGTATATATATTCTTCTTAATTATAACTTATTACAAGGTATTGAATATAGTTCCCTGCACTATACAGTAGGACCTTATTGTTTATCTATTTTATATATAGTAGTTTGTATCTGCTAATCCCAACCTCCTAATGTATCCCTCCCCCATCTCCTTTCCTTTTTGGTAACCATAAGCTTCTTTACTATGTCTGTGAGTCTGTTTCTGTTTTCTAAATAAATTCATTTGTGTCATTTTTTTAGATTCCACATATAAGTGATTTAAATGGTATTTTTCTTTCTAGTTTACTTCATTTAGTATGACAATCTCCAGGTCTATCCATGTTTCTGCAAATAACATTATTTTATTATTTTTATGGCCGAGTAGTATTCCATTGTATAAATATACCACAACTTCTTTATCCAGTCATCTGTTGATGCACATTTAGGTTGTTTGCATGTCTTGGCTATTGTAAATAGTGCTGCTGTGAACATTGGGGTGCAGGTGTCTTTTTAAATTAGAATTCCCTTTGGATATATGCCCAGGAATGGGATTACTGGAACATAGGGCAATTCTATTTTTAATTTTTTAAGGAACCTCCATACTGTTTTCCATAATGGCTGCACCAAACTACATTTCCACCAGCAGTGTAGAAGGGTTCCCTTTCTCCACAACCTCTCCAACATTTATTGTTTGTGGACTTTTTAATGGTTGTGCCCTTATTTTTAAAAATGCTACTCTGCCAGAACCCCTGGGCAGATAAATCTTTGCACACATGTAGTATTACATCCTTGGAGTAAATTCCTAAAAATGAAACTGCTTGGTACAAGATGGGTAATGTTTGTTAAGGATTTTAATCTATGACAACAAATTGCTTTCCAGAAAAGTCTTGCCATTGCTCCATCCCTCAGCAGTGTGTGGGCCAGCCTGGGCTCCATGTCATCTATCTCCACCATGAGTTAGTTCCACTCTTTGAAACTTTTGTTCATTCGGTAGTTGAAAAAAAAATCTGTGTCATTTTAATGATCATTCCCTTGATTACTCCTAAGGCTTGACACTTCTTAATGTCTCTCAGTCATCTGTTTGTCTTTTGATGAGTTGCTTTTTCATGTATTTTTCCAATTTTCCCACTGGGGTGTTTGTCTTTTTTTCCTTAATTTGTAAAAGCTCCCAATATATTAAGGATATTAATCAGTTTTTCACATATGTCATTATTTCCAAGTATGTTATTTGGGTTTTTAACTTCATATATAATTTTTTAATGAACAGTTTTTAAACTTTGAATTAAATTGATTGGTCTTTTCCTTTATAGTTTCTGTGTTTGGTGTTATACTTAGAAAGTCCTCCCAATCCAAGTCTATACAAATATTTACCAATAATTTCTTCTACCTTGATATTAAACTCTTCAACCTATCTAGTTGTTATTTGAATGTGTGGTGTGACATGAAGGTTTAAATGACCTTTTTTGAAATGGTTAACTGTCCCAACACCCAAACTGACAGTCCCTCCACTTCAGTTCCTGGGAGTGCTATCTTTATATCATCTTCTGAGCAACTCTTGCATGGGGGTGTGTTGCAGGATGTGCTCCCCTATTTCTTACTATTTGGCCAAGACTAGAGGTTTGGAGGCAGCTCCTTCCTTTCTCTGGAGCTTTCTGTCTCATGGTGGCCATAAGTGGATGCACCAGGGGTGGCGAGGGAGCTACAGGCGACAGGGGACTGAATGTACAGCCATACACCCAGAAATGACCTTCTCTAGAGTTCAGCCAGGCACACTTTCAAACCTCCAAACCAGCCACTGCCCAGCAATCCCCCAAAATCCACATTCAGAGACAAAAACTGTCCACCGGCTGGCGTTGGTGGCCTCTGGGTGGCACTGCGGAGCCATTCTATGTCATCTGGAGGGTGCAGGCTGGAGGAAGATGCTCCCGGGCTCTCTGGGAACCCTGGTCCCCGTAGGGCTCCAGGAGCCTGGGCAATGGGATGCAGCAAAAGGCAGCCACTCCCCAAGGCCACCTGTTTGGCTTTGCTGCTGTCCTTGGTACGGAACCCCATGCTGCTT
Organism: Vicugna pacos; assembly: GCF_048564905.1. Taxonomy (NCBI): domain Eukaryota; kingdom Metazoa; phylum Chordata; class Mammalia; order Artiodactyla; family Camelidae; genus Vicugna; species Vicugna pacos. Next base: position 105,866,019 of record NC_133023.1, on the reverse strand, counting down.
CTTTAAAAGGGCAGGCGTGACTGAGGCTCCAGAGGCAAGGACATTACAAAGGTGTAACAGCTGATGCCCTTTGTAAATCACTCCAGCGGCAGCAATAGGGACAGCTCACTGGCCAGTTCACCTGTGTGCTGACCTCGAGGACCAGGCCAGATAGGGGAAGGGACCAGAAAGGTGTGGGATTGGTAGGGACACTAACAGATGCTCAGTGAGATGCTCACAGCAATACCTATATCTTCACAGTTCTGCATTACTTTACAAGGTCTTTTACCACCAGGATCTCCTTTAGGGAAGGCAGCTCTAAGCAGAATCATCTCTGCTTTCTAAATGTGTAAGATTAGAGGTTGGTACACAAGCTCAAGAAAAGTTTGTTAGAAGAACAAGTGGAAAAAGCCCTTAATGGGAACTTGAGCAGGTTCCTATTTCTCTCTGATGGACAGCTCTCAAGTTGTACCAAATATGAGGGTTTAAAAACATTACTGTGCTGCAAGTTCATCAAGCTGAGATCCTGGGAAGAGCTTTCTAGATGGGCAGATCTGGCACATTCTCAGGAGTGTTGGGAGAACATATGTGTATCTAGGCACAGGTTACAATGTGGCTGGCAGTCATAGGAGGAGAAGGCTGGAGGCAGACCGTGCTGGACGTGGGAAGGTTCACAGAAGGCAAGAGAGCAGATTCCTGCTGCCTTTGAAAAGTTCTGTCGACTGCAGCAGGAATCACAGAAACAGATGTGTTGAGGGATGCTGAGGGCTGTGGTGGTTGCTCAGGCAGGATACAAGGTAGCTCTGCTGGGATTTGAGATATGCTTTGGAGGTAGCTTTAAGGCTTATTGATGGATGGAATTTGTAGAGTGAAGAAAAGAGAATCCAGAGTGGGATCTAGGTTTTATCTTGAATATGACTAAGAAATACCTAGGGAGGAGTGGATTTGGGGGTGATATTGGAAAGAAATTATAGGACTTTCTCTGTGCCAGGCATTGTTTACCTGCTTTATTCACAGCAATGGATTCAATCCTCCCAACATCCTGATGAGATAAGGAGCATTGCTATCATGCCCATTTTACAGATGAGAAATTAAGGCACAGAGAATGATTTGCCAAGTTCATGCAGTGAGTTAACAGAATGGGACACAAACCCAACTGATTTACTTCAAGGTCAGTGTTCTTAACTCCCATGCTATATTGCCTCTCCATATTGAGATGCTTGGGAATGAGGACCTGGGTTTTGGTTGGGTTAAATTTTAGATGCTTATTAGACATCTAATTGGAGAGGTCCAGAACGCAGATACATAACAGGATTACCTGAAATGGTATCTGTAATGGGTATGGATATCCTCTGAGAGGCCTCATTAAATGTTTATTGTTATTATCATTATCATTGTTATTATTATGTATAAAGAGTATAGAACATACATAATAAACCTAAAGATAATGGCTTTCATCATCACTGGAATGTTCTACAGACACCTCAGACTCAATTCATCCAAATGGAATATATTCTCCATAAGCACATAAGCTCCTTCTCTTCCTCTTTCAGCCGATTAAACTGGAAATGTGGAGTCAGTCTCCTTTCTGCCACCTTGATCAGTCACTACATTCAATCATCGCCAAGTCCTGTTCATGTGGATTTTAAAATGAACTCTGAATTATTTTTCTCCTACTTTCTGTCCCCACTACCATTTCCCCCAACAAACTCATCTCTTCTTGCATGTGTGATGGCTACAACCTGCCAACTAGTCTGTTACCTCACATCTTGGCTCTCTCTAGTCCCTCTTCACACACGGGCCCAAGGGCTACATCTAAAACAGAGATTTGAGCATATCACTGCTCTGTTGTAAACATCTCAAGGTCTTCTCTAGTTGACATAGCCCCTTATCTTCTAGTAGGTCACAGTCCTCCAGGGAGAATGGGCTTTTGTTGTATGTGTGTGTGTGTGTGTGTGTGTGTGTGTTTATTGAAGCCTAGGCAGTCTACTATGTTATGTCAATTTCTGGTGTACAGCGCAATGCTTCAGTCATACATGAACATATGCATATTCATTTTCATATTCTTTTTCACCATAAGTTACTACAAGATATTGAATATAGTTCCCTGTGCTATACAGTATGAACTTGTTGTTTATATATTATATAATATATATACTAATATATATATTATATATATATTAGTTAGTATCTGCAAATCTCGAGCTCCCAATTTATCTCTTCCCACTCCCTTCCTCCCTAGTAACCATAAGTTTGTTACCTGTGTCTGTGAGGGAGAATGGGTTTTTGAATAGCCACTTCCCATGCCTGCAGGTGATGAGTTCTGTGATCAGGGAAGTCCAGGGACTTGTGGCAGCAGATAGCACAGCTACCTAACCAGCAGAGTGGTTAAGGAAGGCCTTCAGGAATAAGTGACAGATAAACTGAGTTTTGAATGCTCAGTGGGAGATCGGCAAAGAAAGAGAAGAAAGGAATTCCAGCATGTGAAAAGGCACAATGGACTGAGAGAACAAGGTAAGGCCAGGAACATGTTGCACAAAAGATCAACGGTGTGAGGCTGAGAAGGCCCACAGGGCCACGTTGTGTCCATACTTGTCACCCTTGGTGATGAGTTTGGATTTTATCCTCAGGGCCACAGAAAGCCCACAGAGGAGTTTCAGACAGGGGACAGATATGGTCATATTTGTATTTCTAAAGTCTCATTTTAAAATAACATAACCTGTATGGAGAAGAATCTGGCAACATTTAGAAAATTACACATTCATTTACCCTTTGAGCCAGCAATCTTACATCTATGACTCCATCACAAAGATACACTGCAAAAATATGAAATTATATGTTCACAGGCTCTTTGTTACAGCACTATTTGTAATATCACATGTTTGGCAGCAACCTAATATCCATCAGTGGGTGACTGACTGAATAAACTAAAGTCCATCTACATATAGCTGCACTAAAACAGAATATGGAAGGTCTTGATATACTGCCAAAGAGATATCTATAGAGGATATATAGCTAAGTAAAGAAATCAAGGTCAAAAAGAATGTACATAGTATGAAATCATTCATGTAAAGAAAATCGGGATTTGCAGATATATCTATATACATATCTTCAAAATATATCTCTATATATCTCCAAGTCCCTATTATATAGATATATATATATACATATATATTGATATAGATAGTAGTATATAGTACATACACACAGAAGTGAAAGACTATATATATACTCACAGTAATGAAAGAATAAATTAAAAAGTAGCAAAAAGTGGTTGCCTGTAGGTGAAGAGAGAAAATAGTGGGAGGAGACAGTGATGAAAGTTAAATCTCTCTAAATCTAACTTGGTTTATAGTCTTGGATTTAGAATCATTTAATATTCATATAATTTTAAAGCAAAATTAAATCAAAGAGAAAAAAAATCAGCCCCTTAAAATTGAAAACAAATTCAAATAAGTAAACCTATCTGTATATCAAGTTGATGGCATAGTCATACAAAACAGAATAATTGAAAGATTCTGAAACACAGTATGTTGACTGCACATCCCTGGTGGAATATGTACTGAAGACAAATAAACAGAAAGAAACATCAAATTGCTTTCAGTCTTTTGTTATTGCTTATGATGGTATTATTATTTTAACACATACATACATATTAGAATAAAACAAATATGTATACATAAACAAATTATATATGTATATATAAAGCAAATAAGTAAAAATATTCATGTTACTAGTAATAATGATTTTCAGCATAAGGGAAAAAAGATCTTATACAATCAAACAATTTAAGTAAAATTCACTATAAGTTTTATCAGGAATTCAAATTATCACTATGAATGCTTTAGTTTTCCTTTTGAAAAGGTGCATATTTCCTTACTGTTGCCACTGAAAAGGCAAAGAGACAATGCAATCCAATAGTAAAGAACATCCTTAATGTCCAGTTTATGGTCTTTAAATATCATTTCCTACTGAAACATGCCAGGGCTCCTTGGAAAAATGATTAATTCAAAGTCTCTGGCAGAAAATACACAAAATGAGCTGAAAACCTCTTGTGGTGTCTGAAATTATCAAAGTTTACTTAGAGTCAAGTCATAGGTCATAGGAGGATATTAACTTCCAATAATGCCAAATTAGCTTGTTGCAGACCAACCTTTCTGCAGAGAACAACTAGAATAGTTGAACAAAATATGTGGAAAGAATCTATTTGAAGACACTGAGGAACTACCATGCAGTGAGGATTTGAGAAATCAAGATGCCAAAGAGGAAGGGAGACACAGTGAGATGAGCTCAACACTGGGAGCTCAATGCATTTGCCAGTTCCAAGCAGTATCTAAGAGACTGAAGGGCTGAGCAAGATTCTCATAGTCTTCTGGAGTTGGAAGGACAAACACTGTCAGTCAGCCCCCCGCCCCCCACCAAAGAAGGAGAGGTCTGGTAAACAGGTTCTAAACAGGGATCCTCAAAGGGCTAAAACTAAGATTAAGAGTGAACAAGAAAGTTACCAACCCTGACAAAGATTGAAGGCCAGTTTTGAATTAGCTTAATCTCTCTTTAGATTTAGGTGACCTGCTCCTACCCACACTACCTGCAAGAAGTCAAACTAAATCTCTCTTAGGAAGATGACATCATTCAGCTCCTCAGATTATCTCTTTATATATTTGTATATAATTTCTAGCATTCAAAAATTATCAAGCATATAAGGAGATAAAAATCACATGACCAAGAAGCAAGAGAAAGATAAACAATAGATATTGATTCACAGAACACACAGATTTCAGAGCTACCAGACACAGACTTTAAAATAACTGTGATTAACATGTTCAAGAAATCACATGGTTAAATGTTATCACATGGCTAAAGATTATCAACAGAGAACTGAGAAACATATAGAAGAATTAAACAGAAATTCTAGTACTAAAATACTATAATGGAAAATTATATGGGTCTAGCAGCAGATTAGACATAGCTGAAGGAAGGTCAGTAAACTGGAAGAGAAGTTAGAAGAAAAAATTCATACTGAATTATATACAAAAAATAAAAAGGTGAAGAATACAGAAAAGTGTGAAACGTATACAGGGCATGATTAAAAGGTTTTATGCATTATTTTCCAGAAGGAGAGAAGAAAGAGACAATGGAACATAAAAAGTATTTGAAGAAATAATATCCAAGAATTTTCCCAAACTGACAAAGGCTTCAAGATACAGATTCAAGAAGCACCACTACCGCAGGAAAAACACAAAGAAAACCACACCTAAGCACATCATAATAATACTTGAAATCAAGTTTTCTTTTTGTTGGTTTTCTTTTTTGTTCAAAGACAAACTGAAATTTTAAAAATGATCAAAAAATACACATTGCCTCAAAGAAACAAGCATAAGCCTCATAGCTGACTTCTCAACAGAAAAAATTGAAAGTCAGCAAAAAAGGGAATGACATCTTCAAAGCTCTGAAAGAAAAAACTGTCAATCTCAAATTTGCTATAAAACAAAGTTTCCTTCAAAAATGAAGGTGAAATGGAGACTTAAAAAAAATCTGAGAATATATATCATCTCGAAAATGCACTAAAGGAAAAACCTAAAAGAAATTTTTAAGGCAGAAAAATACTGAACACATATGGAAGCATGGATATACAGGAAAGAATAAAGAGCAATAGGAAAGGTAAATGTATGCATAAATCAAAATTAAAATGTACTCTATAAAACAGAAATAGTAAAATCCTACAGCATTTAAAACACATGCATAGTTAAAATATAGGACAGCAGTAGCACAAAAGGTGGGGCAAGGATAAATAAAATTAGTGTGTTCTAAAGTCATTATTTTGTCCAGAATGTAGTACAAGTAGTAAATAATGTTAGTCTTTAATGTCTCAAAGAGATAGCTCCAGGGCAACCACTAAAGGAGTAGTGAGTTACACATTAATGTGAATGTACTTATTGCCACTGAGCAGTACACTTAAAAATGGTGAAAATGGTAAATTTTTGTCATGTATATTTTACCACAGTAAAGAATGTAGTGAATGCACATCTAACAAACTTTAGATGGGGAAATGAACAAATAAAAATAGAGAGCGAGGTAGAGAGGGAGAGAGAGAAAAAAAGAGAGGTAAAATAAATGTGATAAAATGTTAACAATTGGCTAATTTGGCTAAAGGATATACAAGAATTCTTTGTACTATTCTAGTTTTTTCTGTATGTTTGATATAATATCAAAATAAAAAGTTAAGGGTAAAACATTTTCTTATATCATGAAGGCATAGATCAGTGTTTCCAAGACTTCAGAATTTCAGAAATGAGGAAAATTTCAAAAATGTATTGATATATACAGGAATGAAAATGAATAAACTATAGCTAAATAGAACAACATGACTGAACTCACAAAAATATTTAACAAAAGAAGTTAGGCCAAATGCTTATTTATTAATCAATATATGTTAAGTTTTAAATGTAGGCAAAACTAATCTAACAATGGAATATTACTCAGCCATAAAAAGAATGAAACAATGCCATTTACAGCAACATGGATGGACCTAGAGATTATCATATTAAGTGAAGTAAGTCAGACAGAGAAAGACAAATATCATATGATATCACATATGTGTGGAATCTAAAAAAATATACAAATGAACTTATTTATAAAACAGAAATAGACTCACAGACATAGAAAACAAAATATGGTTACTGAAGGAGAAAGGGCTGGGAAGGGATAAATTAAGAGTTTGGGATTAACAGACACACATTACTATATATAAAATAGATAAACAACAAGGACTTACTGTATAACACAGGGCACTATATTCAATTTCTTGTAATAACATATAATGGAAAAGAATCTGAAAAGAAAATGTATATGTATGTATAACTGAATTACTTTGCTCTACACCTGAAACTAACATTGTAAATCAACTACGCTTCAATAAAAAAATAGTGACTACTTTTGGGGAGGAAGGAGGAGGTAGTGATTAGGATGGAACATGGGATCAGCTTCTCGTTTGCTAGTAAGTTTCTTTGGTCCTGGGTGATAGTTATAAGGTTATGGAATAGTAATTCATTTAGCTCATGGGCTGTAATCTTTTCTGTATGTTTGCTATATAATTTTTTAAATAAACTTTATTTTTTTAGAGCAGTTTCAGGTTTACAGCAGAATTGAGCAGAAATTAGAGTTCCCACATAGCCCCCCCACCCACACATATATACTCCCCCACCTTCAATATCCCTCATCAGTGTGGCATGTTTGGTACAATCGATGAATCAACATGGGCACATTATTATCAACCAAAGTCCATAGTTTACATTAGGGTTCACTCTTGATGTTGTATGTTCTATGGGTTTTGACAAATGCAGAATGACATGTAGCCACCACTATAGTATCATACAGAATAATTTCATCTCCCTAAAAATCCCTTGTGCTCCATCTATTCATCCCTCTCTCCCTCCCTCTCCCTAAACCCCTGGAAACCCCTGGATCTTTTTACTGTTTCCGTAGCTGTGCCTTTTTCAGAATGTCATTTGGTTGGAATCGTACAGTTTGTAGCCTTTTCAGACTGGCTTCTTTCATTTAGTAATACGTCTTAAGTTTCTTCCATGTCTTTCATGGCTTGATAGCTCATTCTTTTCTCACTGCACATATATTTTTAAATTTACATATATGCACTGTTCATATTAAAAGTGATTTTTTAATAGAAAGACAACAAAGAAGAGTAAAAAGTAGAAAAAATAAAAATAAATAGCAATATGCAAGATTTAAACCCCAAAATATCAGCAATTACTTTAAATATAAGTTAGTTAGTCAAGATATCTCAATTAAAAGATGAAAGTTGTCAGAATGGGAGGAGAAAAACCTGCTCACAGCAATACTTTAAAATGGAAGATTGAAAATAAAAGGATGGCTAAAGAAACACAATGCAGAACATAACCAAAAGAAAGCTATGCTAATATCATTTAAGGTGGACTTTAAGGTAAGAAAAACTCCTAGAAATAAAATAGAACATTACATAATAAATGTTTATCTAGCAGAAACACATAGTGATTCTAAACTTACATGTAGCTATTAACATAGCCTCAAATATATACAAAGCAAAAACTATAGAACCATAAGGAGAGACAGATAAATCCAATCATTGTGGAAGATTTTAATGCGTATCTCAGCAACTGATGTAACAAGAAAACAAAATAAAATCAGTAAAGATATACTAAATCTGAACATCATGGTTAAAAACCTGGCATAATTGGTATATGTGGACCATTTCACACAACAACTGCAGAAAGCATGTTCTTTTTAGGTGCACATGAAACATTTGCTAAAATGTACCATGTGTAGAGCCATAAAGCAAATCTGAAAAAATTTCAAAAGTTTGCAATAATATTGAATATGGTCTCTTACTATGATAGAATTAAGCCAGATATCAATAGAAAAAACAGAAGTCCCCATATGGTTAAAAATTAAGAAACACAATTCTAAATAACTCTAATTTAAAGAAGAAATAACAATGGAAATTTGAAAATATTTAAGTGAGTGACTATTAAAGCGTAACATATCAAAACTTGTGATATGCAGCTAAATCATGCTTAGGGGAAAACTATAGCCTTAAATGCACATGTTACAAAAGAATTCTAGAAATTAAACATGCATCAAGCCCAGAAATATAGAGAAAATCAAGTACAAAGAAAACAGAAGGAAGTAATAATAAATTTGAGAATAAATTAATGAAGCAGAAAATATACAGTGGACAGAATGAACAAAGACTGTTCAAGAAAAAAAGAGAGAAGGCACAAATAATCAGTATCAGGAATTAAAAAGGGAACATTATAAATTCTACAGACATCCAACTTGAAGAAGCTCCCATTAACCAGAAATAGGATGATTTTAGCATCAAAAAGAATAAATATTGCAATGGATTGAAACATAATTAATATATAAAACCTCACAAATTCATAATAAAATCTCCTATATATTCTTAAAAAAGATAATGAAGCCCAATTCTAATCGTGCCCCTGGTTTTATTACAAATTTATAGAAAATAAGAATAATAAACACCTTAAATATATGATCTACCAAATCCAGAAGCAGGAAGATAAATAACTCAGTTTCTTCAGTAAGTGAATAGTATGAAAAAAGGAGATGGTTGTTATAGATTAAAAGAGATTAAAGAGGAATATCAACTGAACATTATATAGTTAGATCCTGATTTGAACAAACCAACTATAAAAAAGACATTTAGACAATCAAGGAAAATGAGTATGAATTAAGTCTTGGATAATAATGAGGAATTATTGTTAATTTTATTGACTGTTATCACAGGATTGTGGTTATGTTTTTCGAAAAGGTTCTTATCTATTAGAGATACATCCTGAAGTACCTACAAGTAAAATGATATAATTTCTGAGATTTGCCTTAAAATACTCCAGCCAAACAACAATAGCAATAACAAGTGTGTGTGAGAGAGAGAGAGACACACACACACAAACAGACAGACAGACAGATACAGATAGATACAAACAGATACAGAAACACACAGAGAGAAAGGTGTCTGGAAACTAGAATAACTGTGTGGAAGCTGGGTAATGGATATATGAGGGCCCACTATATGTTTGAAAATATTCATAACAAATAGTAAAATAAATAAATAAGTTGCTCTGGTTGCTGTATGATGAAGAGACTTGGGGCAAGGATGGAACTAGTTAGGAGACTATTGCAATAATCAATCAATCAAGCTATAAAAGATTGGCTAAAAGTCGTGTTTATTAAAATGATTTATTCAGACCACTTACTATTTGTGCTTATATTAAGTGGCCTCAACAGACTGCTCATTAATCATTGAATACATGCCACATTAACTTTGTAAGTATCATGTAATTACAATAGTAAAACCTACAAATGAATGGTCAGTCTTCACGGTTTGGTGATAATTAGAGATTTATGCATAAAATAGGTTTTTGGATAAGTCAGGTTCTCAAACATTTTTTATCCCAATTGTGGTAGCCATCTTCAAATTGATCATAATAAGACTCGTCTGTTGATATTTACACCCCTGTAGCATTACTTCCAGCATTATATTGATGGCGGTCTCTATTACCAGCCAAATATGGCAAAAAATTATGGTATGTGATTTCTGAGGCTAAGTCATAAAAGATGTTGCCATTTCTACCTTGCTATCTTGGGTTGCTTCTTCTGGGAGAAGCCAGCACCGTATTGCAAAGGCACTAAAGCAACCCTATAGTAAGGTCCACTCAGCAAGGAAAGAGGCCTTTAATCAATTAACCATCATCAACTTTCTAAGCCATGTGAGTGAGCCATCTTGGAAGCAAATCCTCCAGTAACAGTGAAGTCTTCAGATGATTGCAGCCCTGGCTGACAACTTGACTGCAACCTCGTGAAAGACTCTGAATGAGAACCAAGCGCAGTTGCTCTTGAATTTCTGAATTTCAGAAATGGTGAGATAACAAATGATTGTTATTTTAAGCAAGTAAGTTCTGAAGTAATTTTTATGCAGCAATAGACTACTAATATACCAACTGACTGTAAGAAATAAATTGTGCATCATGACCCAATACACACGTACATAATACATTTCATGAAACTGAATGAATATGATTAATCTGATAGTTTCATTATATTTTACTTTTTTTAAATTGCTGATCATTGCCCATTAAATTATTTTTTATCCTTTAATGGGTCATCACAGAAAGTTTGAAAAACACTGGAGTAGAGGACATTATCCCTCTAGTTCTGAAATTCTGTGGTTTCAAGTACCATGGGTATATGTTCATGACATGAACCAAATAGAACACTGGTTTCAAGGAGTAAAACATATGGGCATTTCCACAAGAGTCAGTGGAACAGATGGTTGGTTAGAGAGAGGTGCTTACCACTCACAGAGGCTGTTCTATTCTCTCTCCACTGTGCTTCCCATTGCTTTAACCTTTTGGACCTAAATAATCTCCATGTTAGTTTTAGACCCTTTCCTATGGGATATCTTGGCCTTATCGTACAGGTGTGTCTTTCCTAATTGGATAAGTAATTATTCATCTGTACCACTGGAGAGATGTCAGTCATCTATTGGGTTTTTCTGTCTTGTCCTTGGCTTTTTATTACACATAGGCAATGACAACCTGTATTCACCTACCTCTCAGTCAGTTAGGGGGAATTTCTTGAAGGATGCAGGAGTCTCCTTCCAATGCACTATCTTAAAGGAAAACATTGTCAATGAATTCCTAAGATAATTTCTTCATCCTATGGTATAAGAAGAGTGCAGCCTACATGTATGGAATTAAAATATGGAACCAAAGGAAATGCTGATCTTCAGATAGAGAGGAGAAAGAGAGAGGGGAATGGGGCGGAAGGGGAGGGAGGGAGGAAACAAGTAAATCAGTTTGCTACAGTATAGCATCTGCCAGCTGGGACATAGGAACAGAGGTATTTTAAGATTTGTACCATTATTAGGCAGAACCATATAGCTGCTGGGAGCTGTGAAACCCTGCAAAAGTTTTAAAAATATAGAACCACAGAGCAACAAAGCTGGAGGGGATATGCCCAGTTTACAGATGGAAAACTTGTGGCACAGCTCTCCAATTTTCACTGTCTGACAGATTTTCCCTCTGGAAGAACTCCTGGGCAGAAGGCCAGCAGCATGCCCAAGAGATTGATGAGTGGTTGGGGAGCCTGGGCCTCAAGGGACAGTTAATCCTAAAGCCGGCATCCAATTTTCTAATTTCCTGCTCCTGGGAGATGAACTGCCTGCCTGCTCCCCACTGGCTCCCATCTTCAGCCAAATAAAAAGGACACAAACAAGCACACAATATTAAAAAGCAAAGGCACAAGAAGTGAGATCCCAAGGGATTTAAGGCCTAAGCCACACAAGAATTCCCCCATTTGTCTAATTGCTCCCAGAAGCCCTGTTTCATTTTGTGTCTGAACCAGAAAAAAAAGTAATAATCATTGTATAGGTGGCCCTGTTTAGAGAAGATTTCACAAGTGTGCAATTGATTGTTAGAAACTAATGCATTCACATCACTGTACAGTCTTAGGTAAACAAAAGGTCATACCCTTCAGATGTTTATATGCTTAAATTCTGTCCAAAGATTCATACTCTATGGTTATCCAGCCTGGGTTTGAGCTCTTCAATGGCAGGGAGCTCACCATCCCCTGGAGTTAGCTAGCCCACTAACGTTAGCCTTTGTGGATCACTGATATAGAGAGAACTAGAGTCATTTGTTGTGCATTCATCCAGCAGTGAAAGGACTAGTCTTATTCCTCTTGGGAAAAATGCCATGTACTTTCTTGGCCTCTGCAGCTCATCTGTATGTGTAACAGCAATGTACCCTCAAAGCATTGTCAGTCTGTCTCATCAACCAACTGAACAGCAATCAGTTCCAGGCTGGTCCCAAGTCAGTTCTTTGCAAAATACTAGATGGCTTGATTGAATTTGAACAGTTAAAAAAGATTTGCATCTGGTTCATGCATTATCATTGTGCCTGAGACCATATCTATCACTATAAAAGATTGGCAGCTTTGGTACTCATTAGGCAACTGTGCCCTTTACATGGTGGGCAGGGGTAGGCACAAATTAATGCTTGTTGAAGTAGGGGAAGTTGTGGTTTATGACTGCAATGCTTATTCTTCCTCAGAGAAGTCAGTGGAAAGTCTATCCAGACTTGTGGGAACCCCTAGCCCCCATCTCTCTTTGACACTTCTTCTGCTCTCCTCCAGATTCTTCTGCTTTCCCTAACCACAGCATTGCCATATCACATCATCACTATCTACTTGTTTGTCTCTCCAATAGACTAAACGCAAATTAAGGATAGGGACTCTGACCCACCACTGTACCTCTAATACCTCGAACATGGTGCCTAATGAGTGTGTGATGTGATGAATGAATGAATCAGAGGAAGAAAGAAAGGAGGGAGGGATGAGAGGAAAAAGGGAGAGAGGGAAGTAGAGATGGAAGAAAGGAAAGAAAGATGAAAGGAGGGGGAAAAATGATCTAAGGATTGTGTCATTTGGATTGGGAGAAGGGTAGTGCCTATCCTTTCCCAAAACAGGGTAGCTAAGAAAAGAAGCTAGTGTAGATGAGAGGAAGAAGTGACCGATTTTCCTGCAAGAAGAAATACTCCTTAACTTTGTAAGAAAGTAAAATAGTGCCAGTTCACAAGTAGAAGTGACTGTGAATCCTTCATTATACAGAGGAAAATCATACAGCATGGTTTGCTGCTCCATTTATGTAACACCTAGGATCCAACTTTGTTCAATTTAGAGTCCCCAATTTAATGAAAGGTTTTCAACCACTCAGACTATCTGGAATTGATGTAGAGTATGTGATGGCATATCTGTTACCACTTGTCTAAAACTTACTGCCACATAACACTAAGTCAATCGCTTCTTTTAGGAATGTTGAGTGTTAAGCATAGTGCGACTATTTCAGAAATATTTAATGATTCATTGATGTGCAGAAATTGCTCCAAGAAAAAAACATGTCAAATCTTAAATTTAGAGAAAGATGACATGGGGGAAGAGTGCCTTGGAACTCAGTAAAAAAAGAAAAAAGTGTAGATTAAAAGGGAAGAAAGTCAGTGAGGTAACAAGAGAAACTGTCTACTTTAGAGCATCTATGCTTCATTTTTCCTTAAATTGGATAGAAGGAGGCTATTAACCAAGGTGTTACCTTTGTTAATTAAAAATCTAGTAAGAGGAAATGAGCTTTCACTGAAGCAGTCCTCATTTTGATTAGATGTGAAGGAGAACTTTCTCCAGGAACTCTAAAAAAGATCCACTAAAGTGATCATAAATTCTTCAACTATGAACATCTTCAGAAGAGAAGCAGACCTTCACACGTTCTTGCTAGTTCAGCCTGTCACTGTCCTGAAGTAGATGTTTTGGAAGGGAGCATCTTAATATACGGACAGTGCAATGCACTGACTGGGGGAATCTAAAATGCCAGTGCCCAGGGAAAAATCATCTACTTACAAATTACATGTCCTGACCAAATCATTTAACTTTGCTGAACCTCTGTTTATTCACCATGAAAATGAAGACTCTATCTCACAGAGTTGCTGTGAATATCAAGTAAGAATCTGTGTATATAGTGCTTTGGAAGCTGTAAAGCAACATGTGTGGGTTCATTATTATTTCAAAGTCTAGAAGTTGAAATAACAATAACCACCGTTTATCTCAAATTCACAAAAGCAGACAACCAAGGCAATCTTTTCAGGCTAAAGATTAAATGCCAAATCCCTTGTCTTCACACAGAAAACAGGCCATGATTTGGTCTCTTACCTCCTGTGCGGTCTTCTCTCTTCTCCTGCCCGCCACCATCAAGCCTGATGCTCTAGCTGTATCCAAATAAACGTGTAGTTCCCTACGTGTTCTGAAGCATCACCTTTTTCAGGAAGCCTTTCCTGAATGCACCCTCCCAGGTGCACAGACCCTCTTCTCCTATGGTCTCTCTATGCCCATGTAGAGGTCTACCAAGGCTTTTCCACTGGGCTTCTCCATTTACCTGTTTAATCTCCTTTACTAGACCAGAAGTCCTTTTGGGGCTTCCATCCTTGAAACTTTCAGTTTATTTCTGGACGTGCCCAATGTAGCACCCAATGTATGAATGCAACACAAATAGTTTTAATTTGCTGTTACTTTGTGTAGTCTGTACTTATATCAATATGTTTACTAGTTTCTTTGCTCATCGTTGCTTCTTGAATTCTACACTTTCTTCCTAAGTTTAATTTCCTTGCTAAAGTTCATATTTTAGTAGATCTTTAAGCAAAGATCTATGTCTTTGTCTTAACGTTTTAAGTCTATGGAATACAACACCCTGTCACACAGTATATTCCAACAAATAAATGTTAAATAAAAGAATAAACAGTAAACTCTCTCAGTCTTTATTTGTATGACTATTCTAGGTACTTTACATTTCTATATATATTTCAGAATAAACTTGTTAGATTTTACCAAAAAAAAGCTTGCTGAAATTTTGATTAGGATGATGTTTGACCTATAGATCAATTTAAGTAGAAATATCTTACTATTAAGTCTTCCAATCCATGGACATGGTATATTGCTACATTTATTTAAATCTCTTTCATTTTTTCTGTAACATTTTGTTAAATTTATTACTAAGTGTTTTGTTTTTTGATGATATTATAAATGATATTTTTATAATCATTTTCCAATTGTTTGTTGCTAGTATGTTATGTATTGGCTGCTGCTACAATTTTGCATTTTGATCTTGTATCTGTGACTCTGCTAAATTTATTAGTTCTAATAAGTTTTTTTTAGATGCCTTAGAAATTTTTGTGTACACAGTCATGTTGCCTGTGGATAAAAACGGTTTTACTATTTTTCTATTCTTTTTGTTTTTAATTTATTTTTCTCGCCATTTTGCACTGTCTGGGACCTCCAGTTCAATATCAAATGGAAATGGTGAGAATGGACATTTCTGCCTTGTTCCTGATCTTAGGGGAAAAGCATTCAATGTGTATGTATGATGTTTTACATTAAGTATGGTGTTTGTTGTTGGTTCTGAATATATAACATTTATCAGATTCTCTGTATTCCTGGTTTGCTGAGTTGTTGTTTTAAATAACGAATATGTGTTGAATTTTCCAAATGCTTTTTAAAAAACTTATTTAGTTAATAATATTATTTTCCCTTTTATTTTGTTAATGTGGTGATGACATTGATTGACTTTTGAATATTGAATCAGCCTTTCATTCCTAGAATAAACCTCACTTGGTTATGATATATTGTCCTTTTTATATATTGCTGGGTTTGATTTGCTAATCGTATTGAGGCTTTATTTGCTAAATAATGTTTTTATTTTCCTCTGCTTCTGATTGATAATTTAGTTGAGTATGGAGTCAGGTCGACATTTTTCCCCCCGAGAGGGCACTGAAGATACTCACCTGTCTTTTGATATGTATTTGTGCGGATGAGAAGTCTGCATTCAGTCTAATTGCCATTTTCTTGAGGGAAATATTTATTTTTTTCTCTCTGGAAGCTTTTAAGATTTTTTCCGTTCTCTTCAATATCCTAAAGTTTTATCATAATGTGTCTGGGGGTAAATTTGTTTTTATTTATTTATTCTGCTCAGGACTCAGTTTGATTCTTCCATCTAAAAACTTGTATCTTATTTCAATTATTGGCTTTTATTACATCAAATATTCTCTCTCTCTCTCTCTCTCTCTCTATATATATATATATATATATATATATATATATATAGTTCTTAATAACATCTTAATATTCCTTATTTCTTTATATCTCTTTCTTACATTCTGGGCAATTTCATTAGCTTTCTCTTCCAGTTCACTTTTTCTTTCTTCATCAGTGTCCCATCTCCTATCTCATACACTGAGGTTTTAAATTAATAGTTACATTTTTTCATTTTCAGAAGTTCTACCTAGTTCTTTTTCAACTTTTGTTTTACCACATTGCCGTGTTCTTTCACTATGGCTTTTTTTTTTTTAATCTCTGCAATTATTTTAAACACACTTACTTTATGCTTTCTTTCAGATTTTTCTATTATTTCAAAATTTTAGACTGATAGTTTTTCTGTTAAGTCTGCTGATACTCCCTTATGAAGGTTTATTTTCTTGTGTAGTTTGTAATTTTTATTTTGGTGTGAAGCCAGTATTTATTATGTTGGAGGATAATGTGTCCTGGTTTGTGAAAGAATCACTGCAGACTGGCTTGGTGCTTTCTTTTGCCTAGGGCCACAGTGCTTTCAATGGTCCTAGACCAACTTTTATAATAATGTCTTGATTTGTGGTCCCTGTCCCATGCAAATAGTATAAATTCTGACCCTCATATCCATAAGAAGTGTGGAATTTGGGGGGTTTGATTTTTTTCAGGGGAATATTTTTCTCCATCCAAAGAGAATGGATGGACTTTAAGCTTCCTCATTTCTTCTCTGGGATGATCATGTTTTTTTCTAGTTTGTGAAGAATAGGATTATCCAAGCTTCTGGGCTTTATGCAAAGGGCTCTGTTGTAACTCCTCTGTTCTAACTTTGTTCTAACACATCCATGGATGTGTCTTCCTGGCCACGTTTCTTCTCTATGCTTGGATCCCAATACCAAGCCTCTGAGGACATACGTCAGGTTTAAATTCTCTGAGGGCTACTGCAGGATTAGTTCATGCTTACTGCTCCAGGTTTAATATTTATCTATATTTGGGGTGCCTGAATTTCCATGTTATTTTTAGTTTCCATATATTTTATTTGTTATTTTTTTAGAAAAATAGAGAGAAGGATATAATAAATACCCAAAGACTTACAGCCTCACTTTAAAAATGCATTGGAATTTTTGGTCACATTTACTTTATCGACTGGATTTCTGAACCACTGCAAAAAAGGTTGCAGTCATCATGATGTCTTGCTCCGAATTACTTCAGTTTACATCTCCTAAAAATAAAGACATTCTCTTACATAACTGTAATACCATTATCATACTTAGGAAAATCAACCTTTTATCAAATAATATTTAAATTTCACAAATTGTTCCCAAACTACATATTATAGCTGTTTTATTTTCTTTTTAATCAGGATCCTATCAAGAATCACAGATTTTATTTTTCTTATATCTTTCTATTGTGTTTTAATCTGGAACAATCCCTATGATGCTACTTTTTGAAGGAAAACAGGCTAGTTGTGTTGCAGATTGTCTAATATTCTGGCTTTGTCTGATGATTTCCTTGTGATTGTTTAACTTAATCATCTGCTTCCGTATTTTCTATAAATTGAAATCCAGGCTTAATAGCTTGATTTTTGGCAAGAATATTTCATAGGGGATACTGTATCCTTTCTATTGCACCACATTAGGAGGAACATAAGGTCTGGTTGTCCCCATTATCAGGGATCTGGGTTGAGGCAATGAGAGCCTGATCCCTCTGTTGTAAAGTTACACCTTTTCTCTTGTGACAAGCAAATGACCTGTGAGGTGCTGACCACATATCAGAAGCAGAATTTGGTTGTGTTTTGTTCATGTTTCTCTAAATTTGTGGGAAGAGGAGGGATCCCTTTAGCTTGGTAGTCCATGTTGGTGAGTTCATGACCTGGGCAAGTGCAAGGATAGGCACTTAGTAGATGTAGAGATAAGAGGGGCACAATCCTCAACAAAGAAGCTGGCAGTCCAGCTGGTGAGATGGCCCAGGGACACACACAGATTTTCTAACCTCTGCTTCTCGGGCTGAAATGAGTCATCTCCCTCCTTGCAGAGAAAACCAAAGTGCTGCTCTTTGAGCAAAGCTTTCCTGAGACCCTTCTGTGTGCAGAGTCTGTGTCTGGCCCTGGAAATAGGGATTTGAACAAAGCGTGCCCCTTGCCCTCTCAGGGCTTGAGGTCTAATTGGAGAGACAGACACATAAACAGACAATTGCAGTCCAGCTTGTTGAGCGCTTGAGCAGAGGAGTAAACAATGTGCTGTGGGAGGTCAGAGGAGAGAGCAATTACCAAAGCTCCTTCTCCATGCAGCTGGCCAGGCCCCCTGCCCCGAAACCCCAGGTGGAAGTAAGCATCCCTCCCCTGAATGCACTCAACACTTTCTCTGGGCCTCCCTCATACTACCCAGCATTACTATGTCATATTACTGTAACTCATGCACAAATTATAAGATCCTTAGAAAGATGGATGGAAATCAACCTGAGGCTTCCCATAGAACCTTTTGCTCTTTTTGACATGTACAGTAACACTTTCTTGGAACTTGCTATAGTCTGGCTGCTCCCCACCCCGGGAGGGTGGCCCATAAAACACCCCACCATGTTCCAAATGGCTTTGGGCCAGTGCAGAGAGTGCAGTCTTCCCCTGACTGGACACTCCACATTATCAACAGCAAGTCAGCTAAAAAGCACATGACTCCAGCGCAACCACCTTTCCTTGCTGCTTCAGTTTAAACTGGCTGTGAACTGAGCCCCTTCAGTTGTATTGTTGTTTGCATTTCAACCACTGTGAATACCCTTCATTGTAGCAGCTCCAGCCTTTATCCCTGAACCTCCGGAGTGATCCAATCTATTTCTGATTAGGAATTAAATGTTTTCCACTCTGGCCAAGGTCTGCTAATCCAGGTCAGTGTTTAGTTTATTGCCTTTCAGGCTGCTTTTTTTTTTTTTTTGAGTGACTGAGTAGGCAGACATGTCCATTCACCGTGGGGAATTTCCTGGAATTAGCAGTACAGTAAAGAAAAACCTTAGCATAAAAGCATTAGGGCAACTACAGCTAAAAAATAAATTTCAACCGTGGTATAAAAGCAAATGGTTAATCCCAGTCTGCAATTAATTTCAGCTTCTAATCAATTCCTCCTGTGAGCAAAGCACATGAGAAATATGATCTCCAAACGATTAATTCATAGCAAAAGGTCATTGCTTTGAGGTATGAGCAGTGTCTGGAATCTTTCCCTCCTTACGAGTCTCAACAGCACTAACTTGAGCACGTTCTGCTCTTGCTACTTGCCCTGATTTCCTGCTTGGGTCTCAACTTCAATCAGGGAATCACAGTCTATTATTTATGCTTCACACTGAAGAAAAAGGAGTATTAATATATGAGCCTGGTGTCACCCGTAGATCAATTAGGGGAAAAAACAACAACCTAATGGATTACTTGAAGCTGAGTAGTTGTTCTCCACTTTGTGCCAACTTCAACACAGCCCACATGTTTATTTAATAATAAAATGGGTACTTCTCGAAGAACCACCTTGGCTCACTAGAGAGGTAGCACTTGAGTTGTCATGTTCTGTGTTGATTTCAGAATAAAATAGATGAAGCAAATGTTCTTATAATGCCTCTGGTGAGCCCACCTTCCCAGCACATCTAATCCCAGCCACAGAGAGGACAGAGAGAGGGAAAGGTAGAAAGGAAGAGTGGCCTCTAACACAGAGAGGTGAGCAGCTGTGTGGCTCAGAGTATTCCCTTTCCACTTGTATGCCCGCCAGCCCAAGGGGAGCAATCTTTCAGCCATTTCAGGACTCTATCTGGGGAGAATGGCTGTATTTTTTAAGGTGACCTTCATTGTCAGGGCTGCTGCTGAGCTGGCTTGTGGTGATGCTGGGTGCCAGGTTGCCAGCAGAAACCAAGAAGTTTGAAGTGGTTCTGGCATGTGAGTCAGGCCCAGGTGCTCTGGAATGAATGGCTGGCCTCAGCTCTCATGTCCTATCATCCAGCCCTTCAGGCTGCTCACATTTGGAACCATCACTGCCCATCACAAGAGAGTATTCTCAGGACGCCCCACGCTCTTCTCCCAAATACTAGCAATGCCCCCCACCTCCACCTCCAAACAGAAAAATGGATAAATATTACCTCTAGTAGAAGTCACTTTTAGGATAGCTTTTATTGTGAGGGTTGATGTGTGGGTGGTTTCTGTTTGTTCTGCTTCCTTCTGTGGGGCAGATGGGAACGAAAGTCAGGGAGTCTCTGTGCTTTACTGGGTATGAGAAACGTCCTCTCTGTTGATGGCAGGCAATTGGGGGGCACCTATGAGTTCTTACTTTGCTGTTTGCTTGTCATATCTCACAAGATTTCAAGAAATCTTCAGTTGAGGACCCAAGAGTTGCTGACGAATGCTGGTTCTGAAGTGAGAAAGTGCACAGTCCCTATGAAAGCGTGGATGAGGGCACATGACAGTTGTTCTGCTAGGACTGGTGTTTCCCTTGTACTTCATGCAGGAGATATTTACAGATGGGACCACTAAAGGCTGAAGAAGCCAAGGAACCTGCCCAGGGCCTTACAATAAGCTAGTTGCAGAAGTAGAACTGGAACTCAGCTCTGCAGACTTCCAATTCAGTTCTCCCTCCTGCCAGAGCTGCCTCTCAGTTCAGGGCCAGTGATATTCAAGTACAAACTGACTCTTCCTGAACACTACAAAATCCTTTTCACCAAAATTCTTCCCACTCCCACCCCCCGCAAAAAAAAGCCATCCATCTTAGACATGCTGAAATGGGAGGAGGGTGGTACATTTCTCATAAACACCTTAAAAAAAAAACTTCCCATTAATTTCCGGTGCAGATATCTCTATGGGCTGTAGCAGGAGACAGTGTCTTTGTTGGGAAACTTTAATTAAACTTTGCAGAGGGACATAGTGAAAACTCAGCCCTCTGCAACCTGAGACCACCAGAACGAAGACCAAAGCAGTTATATGATACAGAACGTCACATTCGTGACTAACCCAAGTTTCTTTTACCAGTTCCCCTGAAGAGTGGCTGGGCCTCATCTCAGAGTACAGAATGCCGTTGCTAGGTCTTGACAAGAGTGAACGCTGAGGCGATGGCGTGAGAGAGAAGGGAAGAATATGTTCTACCCTGTTCTAGAACAACTAGGGTGGGAAAGCTTTCATCCTGAATGTTATACAGATGTCTGGTCATATCACCAGAAAGTTGGATTCAGTGAGACTGGGGTTGGCTCACTTTTCTGTATTTTTATGCATGTGCTCCTAGGGATTTTGACAGGTAGCCAGTTTGGGGACCCACTCACTTGTCTATCAGCCCTCCCCTGACTCAGCTGCTTGTATCAGAGGTGGAGGTCAGGGAAGAAGAATCAATCTAGGGAGGGAGATGCCCTGAGCCTATGGAGTCAACGTGTCCAGGGTTTGGGAGCTGGTGGTGGAACCCAAGAAAGCTCTTGCTCTCACTCTCTCTCTATCTCTCTCATCAGAGCAGAGCCCTGGCCACCTCAGAAGAGAGGGCCAGTTTCCTCCAGATGGCACTCAGTGTGTGGACAAAGCTTTCCAGGCCACTGGAAGAGTAGACATGGATTCATATCATTAGAGGAAAACACAAAAGACTTGTTCTAGAAGCAGCCATATGGCCATAGGAAGCCAGAAATGGGAACTAAGGCCCAGAATGGGAGACAGTCTCAGCTCAGGGTCACACAGACAATAAGCACCTGTGTCAACTAAACTTGCTGATTCCAGCCAGGGAACCCTGCACCACAGCTCAGTTTAGCAAACTTCCACTTTCCTCATTCAGTCATTTATGCTGCAGATATTTATCAAGCACATAGAAGAAGGTGAAAGCAGAGAAGAATCAGAGCAGCCCTTACTGTCAGGGTACTCCCAGGTGACCAGAGGAGATGACTGGGACACAAAATTAGACAGTGCTTAAGGAGAGATACAGACACAGGATGGGGGGCAGTCCACTGAAGCAAGTGATTTCTTCAAACTTGCAGGTAAATCTGGAGCAAGTCCAGATGGGAGGTAACTAAATGGCCCCGTCACCAACATTCCCAACATCAGAGCTAAGCATAAGCTCTAAACTCTACTTAAGATGAGGCACAGAGGTGCAGAGCATGGAGAAGATGTGTTCAAAGTCACACAGTCATTAAGTGGTGGAGCCAGGACTCATTCTCAAATTGTCTCACTACTGGGCGATCTAGTTCTCTTACCTCTTTTCCTCAAGGGTGGCAGATTCCAAAAGAAGAAATCATGCTGAGAACTCAGCTGAGACTTAAAAATTAGGATGGAAGAAAAGAGTTGTGTTTCCCTATATTAAGTAAGTTTATGTCCTTGACTAAGGGAACACTCATGACCCAATATGGCTCAGATGAGCAGAAGCAGGAAGGGCATTTCCCTGGGCACGATGGCTACAGGTGAAATCCCCCAGCTGAATTGCATTAGTCCTCTCTGCACTGTATGTGTCAAAAGAAGCTCCTTCTGAGTGTTTCCTTTCTATCAGGTGGATTGCATCTTCAATAACCAAAGAATGAAAAGCAAGACCAACAAAAAGACATTTGTTTTTCCTCCTTGCAGTGGAGGTTGAGATACTTGCATATACTTTAATAAGCTGTCTGATTATATCTAATTACACCTATTTGCTCCACTTCCCACTTGCCCTGAATTTTTCCTGAGAATTTCCATGTTTCTTTCCCACCTTCTCATCACAAGGACAATAATGGTAATAATGACAGATACTTACACAGCACTTACCATAGGTCAGGTATTGTTCTAAGCACTTTGCAAATACTAACTTGTTTACTTCTCTTCACCATGCTATGAGGTGGGTACTGATATAAACCCCATTTAACACAGGAAAAAACAAAAGCACAGAGAGGTAAGAAACCTGCTTAAAGTCACATACCTAAGAAGTAGTGGAGTTGAGTTTGGAACCCAGACCATTTGACTCCAGAGTCTGTGCTATTAATCACTATGAGGAGTGCCTCTCCAGAGAGAAAAAAGAGCAGATGAAAAATAAGAAGAGATGTTTATGTCATCCTTAAAACAAAGTCCTGAAACTGACTGCAGGTTTATATGATGGAAAGAAAATAAAAAGCAAACCTGACATCTTATTTGATTGACCCCCATTTAAAATGAAGGATATGAAGAGTTCATATTTATAAAACATTAACAGACTCAGACATAGAATACAAACTTATGGTTACCAGGGGGAAGAAGAAGGGTGGAGGTATAAATTGGATGTTTGGGATTAGCAGATAGAAACTACTATATATAAAAGAGATAAACAACAAGGTCCTACTGTACAGCACAGGGGACAATATTCAATATTTTAATAGCTTATAATGAAAAGAATATGAAAATGAGTATATATGTATAAATGAGTCACTATGCTGTATACCAGATTAACACAACATTGTAAACCAACTGCACTTCAATTAAAAAAGAAGTTTTTGAAAAAACTTGAAAAAACAAACTTGAAAAAAAAAGTATGAAGAATTCAGTGCTGCACTTGGCACAGCAGAAGCCTCTAGTCAATATTTACTGAATAAATATTAGATGGACAAATAAATGCGTGAACGTATGGGTAAAATTTCCTCTGAGCTTACATGTAAAAAACTGCATTGTCCACACATCTGTTCTTGATAACCCCAAACTCAAAGCTTATGTGGATCATGGGAAAAGCTTCCAGAAGCCTGAACACTTGGGTGTAAACTCCACACTTGTCCCTTATAAGCTGTAGACTTTAGATAAGTCATTCAATCTCTTTGATCTTTAATTTCTTATTTTGGCAAACAGAGGTAATAAACTCTGCCTTGCAGGATGCCTGGATGGATAAAGTAATTGATTTGAAACCATTTTACAGACAGCCAAAGGCTATCCAAGAGTCAGATCCCCCACGTGTCAATCACACTGGTTCTTCCTCCCCACAGCCAGGAGCCCCAGAAGCAACCCTGTCCACATCAAATTATTATACAGGCCAGGCCTCCTCCCAATGGCACAACTCCAGGGGTCACTGTTCATACTCTATTTGATGTGAATGGTGTCCCTGAGTCATGTACCTTAGAGGCCCTGCCAAACACCTTCTGTTTGTGGATCATGGGACAGAGTGGCTAGTAACTGACAGTTGACGCAGTGATTCCCTAGTGGTGACCTTACCCTCTGATGATCCTGGTGGCCCTGCGAGATGGTCAGGTAGCTAAGCCAGGTATGTCATAACCCTGATTTCAGAGAACAGAACTAAAGCTCATATATGGGAAATGACTTGCCCAAAGTCATGAAGCCAGTAAGTGGTGGGAAGTTGATGTGGAACCCTGGTGCTACTTTTTCCTCATCCTAGAGCCCTCTGGTTTTGTGGAAGTGAATGCACCCTCCACATGCAAAGGCTCATGAGAAGGAGACTGTCAAGACAGCTTTCAAGAGAGTTATTTCATGGTTTCCTTATATAGAAAATATTGACAGAATCTTGATTCTCTCTTATCCATATTAATTGATGCAATTTGTAGGAGTTTGTAAAAGATAAATTTTGTTTCTTTCTTTGCTGAACATGTATTACTATCTTCAATTTGGAAAGAATATTCACAAAAATAAGCCATGAGAAAACACCTATTTATTTAAAAGGAGACGAATCAAACTCAGACAACCTGACAAATAATTATAAACCATCTCTAGGAGTTGGCTCCAGAAATGTGCATGTGTGTGGTATGTGTATGGGTATGTGTGAAGGTATGGAGTGTAGAGAGGGACACTGGATTCATGCCTACTGCTTTTCTGGCCTCAGTCTCTCTTGTTTCTCTCTGAAAGGTCTGATCATTGGTCCCAGGTCTCAGGAAGCAAGGCTATTGGAGTCCTGGGACTGAGACTTAAGTCAAGGCAGGCTCACTGTGGGGACTGGTTGTTCATCTCATTTTCATTTAAATTCATCTTGGTTTTTTTAAGGGTTTTTTTAATTTTTATTTTTTCTTCCAGTTTTATTGAGATATAATTGACAGAGCACTGTATCCATTTATGATGCGCAGCATAATGATTTGACTTACATACTTCATAAAATGATTACCATAGTAAGTTTATTGAAGAAATAGAAAATATTTTTCCTTGTGTTTAAAACTCGTTTGTCTCATAACAACTTTCATATATAATATACAGCAGTGTTAATTATACTTATCATGTTGCACATTACATTCCTAGCACTTATTTACCTTATAACTGAAAGTTTGTACCTTTTGACAGCTTTCATTCAATTTCCCTATTCCCCATTCCTCACTTCTGGTAATCAAAAATCTGATCTCTTTATCTGTGTTCACTTGTTTGTTTAATTCACCTTGGTTTTGACCTGTGCAAAGCATCTTTTCCAGAAGCATCACCAATGGAGAAGTAAAGAGCCTCAGTCATCGAAGGTTCCTCAGAGATCACTTTGCCTAATACTTTATTTTACCTTCAAAGAAACTGGAGCCCTGAAGAGGGAAAGAGTTTTGGTCAAGGTCACATACCTTGGTAGTGACCCAGCTGGGATGAGAACCTAGATCTGCTGACTTCCAAGACAAAGTTCTTTGTAGCAAACACATTCAGTATAAGAAAACACTCATTTAGTGGTAAGTCAAGGAACGATTCTTCTTCCATGAGAAGACTGTAAAGCCATCTGAAAAGCATGCACCATGATTCATATAAGTGATAGCAAACACACCAGTTGCAGCCTGATGAGACTATCAGAGTTATGGTCCAGGAGAGAACTGTACTAGGAGGGAACTTGAAAGATTGAAGTTTGGAGGGATGAATGGAGGTTGCCTATCTGCCTGTCTTCCTTCCTTCTTCCCTTTCTTCAATTTTTCCTCCCATCTTCCACAAACACTTTTTGGTGCTTGCTCTGTGCCAGGCTCTGTGAGCATGGCTGAAGGACCAGGAGGCCACTCATAAAAGATATGCACTAATCCATGGAGACTGATCTCCTTCAACTGATTCCCCAGGACAAAGTCTGCTGAATCTTGGAAAGGTGGCTAAAGGAGGGCAAACCCTCAGCAGCTCCTTTGTAGGGACTCAGAGAGAAAGACAAATGGAAGAAAGGCAAATTCACTGATCTGCATCTAAAGGCCAATTGTCTTGCAAGGTCTGGGTCCTTGCCCTCTTTTCATATCATGGCCCACAGAGCAGTGCTCTTGGTTCTCCACCAGGCTTTTGAACACTCTGAAAAGATCTGTGCAGCTGTACCATATTGGTCATCCTTCGCACAGAAGGATGTGACAATTGGGGAGCTAAAAATTCAAAACATAAATCTACCCAAACCTGTGCATGAGACCTTATTTGGGGAAGAGTGTTTGCAGATGTAATTAAGGATCTCAGAATGAGATCATCCTGGATTTAGGATGTCCTTATAAGAGACAGAAGAGGAGAAGGCACACAGGGGAAAAGGAGATATGAAGATGGAGGTGGAGAATGGGGTGATGCAGCCACAAACCAAGGAATGCCTGGAGCCCATCAGAGGCTAGGAAAGATTGTCCCCTAGAGCCCTCAAAGGGAACATGGCTCTGCTGGCACCTTTATTTCAGACTTCTAGCCTCCAAAGCTGAGACAATAAACTTCTGTTGTTTTAAACCACAAGTTTGTAGTACTTTGCTGCTCTGCCCAGAGCTGGGCCCACTTGGGCACACACTTGGTAGTGGGACACCAGTGTCCTGAGGCAGGGGACAGCACTAGCTCCACTACAACATCAAGTCCACCTTGCACCTGCTCCAGCTCCTTCCTACTTTATTCCCAAGCCTCAAGCTTTGTGCCAGTGGCGAGCAAGCCCCACTTCCTGTCCTAGTTGTTACAACTGAATCTCTGTCCAGGGCTGAAGCCCTGACTTAGAATGCAGTCCAATTCCTCTAAAACAGGAGCCATGCCATGTTCTTGCCGGACTCCACCCCATGGCCTGAGTCCTTCTTTCAAAGCTAACAGGGTAACTGAGTCCCTTCTACCTGCTGACAAATTGACCAGATGCATTTTATTTGGCTAGTTGAGAATGAATGATACTTTCATTTTGGTAGACTCTTAATTTCATTTACCAACTGGAAGGTTAACATGCCCTCTATATTTTACTAGCTCCCTGGCTATTTAGTTTTGTTTTTGGTATCTCCTAAAACATCAAGGTAGATGTTTCAGGCAGCAAATCTCAAATCCCCATCTGTTCTTTCTCTCCCCACCAACCCTTTCCCCAGCTCTTAGCTTCAAATATGACTGTTTAGGAAAATCTGTCAATTTGTCCTGGGACCCCAAATTTGCCTATTTCTAAATTTCTTCTTGCTAAGCCACACTTGCTTGGCAGTATTGCAACAACTTGGGATCTGCATCCCCAGTGTACATGACTTGATATTCTCCTGGTACCATGTTCCATCTTTTTAACTGTTTCTAGGCTGTTCCCTAAGGTTTGTCCTCATCCCTCTTCTCTGGGGCCTGAAACTCCAGTGAACCCCACTGGCCCGGTATGGGAGCCATTAGAAGGCATGACAATGCCTGATGCTAGTGTACCCAGTTTGCAGGTAGAGCTTTATTCTGAGGAATAGATGTAAATGAGGTTATTGGCGGTAGGGGGGTGGCTGCCAACAACTCATTTTGTATGTTTTCTTCTGCTAGTGTATTTTAATCACTGTTTCCACAGTTCCCAGCCAACCCTGCTCATTAGATGAATTGCTTTTTATTTTTTTAAAAAAAGCTTATTTATTTTGTAGACTGCAGTGGCACTAAGGAAGTCCTTGGAGTTGATAAAGCAGTTGTGTACAAAAGGATGTATGTCCATCACTGCAAATATCATCAGCCACATTTTAAAGACATCTCCAGATGTCTAAGGAGACCCGTCAGCTCTTTCATGTGTAGGATGCTCCAGTGCCCCCACCTCAATTAGGCCAGTATTCTCACAGCAGGGTATGTGAAAATCCTCTATTTAACTGGAGCCCCAAAGCCTTGTTTTGGCACAATATGGGTTAATGGAAACTGAGCTGTATGGAGTTGAAAGTAGATTTTTATTGCTAGAACCATACTTTCAAGAAGCCCAATCTCTTTAGAAAATAATCAAATACCATAAATTCAAAAATTTTGACATCGAGATGGGATTTCACCTGAGTCTTATGCTAGTTTGTGCCAAAAAGTTAGGTGGGGACACGTGTATATAAACGCATATTACTCAAATTGTCCTGTTTGTCTGTCTCTCAGGTTGGATTTAATGTGTATGTCATAATTCAATTAGCCTTTGATCTTTGTATTTAATGGTTGGGATGTCCAAACTTTAATTTCAGCTGGGACTTGGCTATAACAAAGGGAAAAGGAAAGATTGATGGATATTAAGAGTAACATATGTGGGCAAGATTCATAATCCAATACTCTGCTCATTTAAGCTGTTTCTGAGGAGGGATTAATTTGTGCCTTTGAATTCCAGGCTGGGGAAAGCCCATGGTTTTAGCTAAGGAGGGCCTGTGCTTATAGCACCTTTATACAATCAGGATCCCATGGCTTAGGGTGAGAGATGGAAGTCTTTGGAGAACTGCTCCCAGTCAGGTTCAACCAAACAGGGCCAGGACTAGGGTAAGGTGAGGGAGGCACTCACCTGGGACACAAAATTGAAAGGGGCACTCCAAACTGCAGTGATCAAGATAAATAATATTTTAATGCAATGTGCCAAAAATTAAAATTAATGAAAAAATCCATAATGAACAAAACATCAAACTTTAAGATAAAGACATTGTTCACATGACCCTGGCCCTGGGTCCAGTAAAATCTCATTTACAAAAACAGGCAGCTGGTTCACGGGTGTAGTTTGCTGCTGCTTTGAATTTTTAAAAATATTGTATTAACATATCATTTATCTTGACTGCCCTGTTTAATTCTATGCCCAAGGCAGGTGGCTCACTCGCCTCACTTTAGTCCCAACCCTGCAACCACACCAGTCCTCTAGAGCAATTTTTTTCTGCTGCTCTCTACCACTGGATAGTTAAACTTTATGTTGGTCATGTCGGAAATGCTGTGTTGTGTTAGGTTAGGTTAGATTTAAGCCACAAGCCTCAAGAGTTGAAAAAGAACTGAAAGGGCCTTTTAATAACCACTGCTGATGCTTAATAGTCTCAATTTATACTTTTCTTTATGGCAACGAGCAGCTGTTGATGCCTTTTAAACCATCTCTATAATTCCATGGCTATGTATTCAACAAAACAATCTTAATTGAGACAGTATTAAGGGGAAAAAAAGGCTTTTAAATGTCACATTTCAAGCAAGTGAAGGAACGAGCTCATTGCTTGATTACTTCAATCAGGCCATCAAAGCAGACAGAAACCCCTGTTCTGGGAACTGATGGTCCAGCTAGTGCTGTTCTGGCTGGAGCTCAAGCCACACCAGCAACTGCTGGCTCCTGGCTCCTGAAATGACAGTGGAGCATGTGCTGCAGAGCACAGTCCAGGTCTGGTCCCCACCAGCAATCCTCCCAGCTTCCCAAGCCCCTCATGACCAACTTGGAGGTTGTCAATGGAAGGTCACCATAGGGGACTAGTCCAAGCCCAGGCCCTCCATAATGCAGATTTTCGTCACCAACTATCCTATTTCATAGCTTCTAGATCCTACAAATGCTGCTCCCTGTGTCCAAAATGCTTTACTCCTGCCTTCTCCTATCTTGCTTCTATTAGTCATTTCCTACTCAGCTCAGGCTTCAGATAAGATTGTGGAATGGTCATATATGTCTAATTTCACTGTCTCCTTTAAACAATAAACTTACAGTGGAAGAAAGAACAGAAAGGGGACAAGAAAGTGACATTTTAGATGCTGAGAGATGTACAAGGGGAAGCTGACTTAGCAGACCCAGGGAAGCTGAATCCAGGTTGGCAGTGGGGACAGTGAGAACCAATCTCACCTATGTCACAGAATCTTCAATAGGTTCAAGAACAGGCAGCCCCAGGTATCCCTGGAACTGAGGTGTGGAGAAACTATGCTCTAGAGAGGATTAAACAGAGGATTTCTAGGCTGGGGGATATCAGGAACAACTGAGGACAGTAGTTGCTACCCAAAATGGGGGATTCTGTAAATTTATGCAATCTGGATGCTGAGAGCAGAGGCTTCCGCTACCTTTGCTCCTCTTGGCTTTCACAACACTGCCACCTAAACCCTTACCTTCCCAGGCAGGGAACTGGAGGAGACAGATGGGCTGGAGTGTGGCATACACGAAAGGGAAGAGAGCTGGGTAAGTCTGCAGATCGAGCTCAGAGGTGTGGATTTTATTCTCTGTGAAGTGAGTCAGCACTGAAGGTTTTGAACAGGGGGTGATTCAGTGAGAGGAAGAAAGAGATGTGGACAGTCAATGGGTATTTTAGGTTCAGTGGCATTAATTGTTGTGCAACCAATCTCCAGAACTCTTCTCATCTTCCTAAACTGAAATCTGTACTCATTAAGTGCAGAAGTCCCAATCCCTTCTGCCCTCAGCTGTTGGCAACCATCGTTCTATTTTCGGTTTCTATGAATTTGGCAATTTGGCTACCCTAGGGACCTCATGTAAGTGGAATGATACAGTATTTGTTTTTTTGTGTCTGATTTATTTCCTTTAACATAATGTTTTCAAGTTTTTTCCATGTTGTAGTATATAATTTCATTCCTTTTCAAGGCCTAATAATATTCCATTGTATGAGAAAAGGGAACCCTTGTACATTGTTGGTGGGAATATAGATTGGTGCAGCCACTATGGAGAACAGTATGGAGGTTCCTCAAAAAGGTAAAAATAGAATTACCATATGATCCAGCAATCCCATTCCTGGGTATGTATCCAGAAGAGACAAAAACTAATTCTAAAAGAGACATGCACCCCAATGTTCATGGGAGCACTACAATAGCCAAGATATGGAAACTACCTAAATGTGCATTGACATATGATTGGATAAAGACATTGTGGTCTATTTATACAATGGAGTACTACTCAGTCATTAAAAAAGAATAAAGTAATGCCATTTGCAGCAACATGGTTGGGCCTAGAGATTATCATACTAAGTGAAGTAAATCAGACAGAGAAAGACAAATATAATATGATGTCATTTATATGTAGAATCTAAAAAAAACACAAATTAACTTATTTACAAAATAGAAACAGACTCATAGATACAGAAAACAAACTTATGGTTACCAAAGGGGAAAAGGGAGCACAGGGATAAATCAGGAGTTTGGAATTAGCAGATACACAATACTATACATAAAATAGATAAACAACAAGGTCCTACTGTATAGCACAGGGAACTATAGTCAATACCTTTTAATAACCTATAATGGAAAAGAATATGAAAAGGAATATATATGTGTACATGTATAACTGAATCACTATGCTGTGTACCGGAAACTAACAACATTGTAAACTGACTACACGTCAGTGAAAATATATTCCATTGTATGGGTAGACTACATTTTGTTTATCCATTCTTCTGTCAGTGGACACTTGAGTTACTTCCACTTTCTAGCTATTGTGAATAATGCTGCTATGAATACTGGTGTGAAAATATCAAGGTATTCTTTTATCATATACCATTTGTACACTGTGATTCCAAGGAAGCCTTGATCACAGCAACAACAACAAAAGACAAGTCCTTTGGAATCTCCAGGTGGCTCCAACATTCCCAAGGATGCAGGATGCAGCTGGGAGGCCAAGGTCCTGGTGTTCACTTTCAGCTGCTCCACCTCTGAGGTATGTGCTTTTGGTGCTACTGCACCTTTCTAAGTTTTAATTTCCTCCTCTGTCAACTGGGACTCACAAGTCCCACTCTGCCACCCATCCCAGGCTATTGAGAGGCTACATGGGTTAAAATGTGCAAAGTGTGGCACTCATGGGGACACAGCTACTATCGCTGCCTAAGGAGGTAGCAAGAAAGTCCAAGTAGAGCTAGGAGCAGGTATGGGCAGGTGACACCAGCCTAAGAAGGAGCTATGGGATCTTTCTGGGAGCAGGACACTGGGGCACAGTGAACTCTGAAGTTAGGGGTACAAATCGAGGAAGCTGTGCAGATAGAAATGTCAAAAGGAATTGATTATCTTAATTGCTCCATAGCTAATTTGTTCCTTTATTTCTTAAATAAAATACTCCAATAAATATGCACTTATGATCATTGGGACCAAAATCCAATAGTATCCAGGGGACAAGTGGAGTTATGGGCCTCACGGAAGGGGGTTCCACATGACATGGTGACATTCTCCTTTTAGGGCAGAGACTCAGGAAATAAGGGCTTTGCAGCTGAGCTCTGCCACAGGGTGCTATCATCTCGGAGATGTCTCCTCCCTTCAATTAAGAACATGGGTTCAAGGCTATGGTCTTATTGGGAGTAAGACTGCAAACTTAGCCATGTCCTGAAGCCTTTTTTCTTTCTTTCAATTAAAAAAATAGCTGCTCCTTTACTGCCTAAAGACCATTGAATGTTTTGGAGCCTGAAATAGGTAAATGAAGCCTGTTTCTCTCATTTCCTTCCCTGGCAGGGAAAGGAAGGGTGTTGGCAGAGGCTCTTTACTTCTTGTGAGCAGTTGCCCCAGCAACACCCCAGCTGCCCAGCCTTGCCCTGACTCTACACTCTCAGTGTTGCTCAGAGGCCTTTGGAACCCTGGGCCCTGACAATACCAGCCTCACCAGGTGCTGGATATCCAATCTGTGCTTACATGCCTACATCTGGCCTCTGACTTCCTTGGTGAGCTTGGGCAAGTGGCTCCCTATCTGGACTTCACTTTCCCCATCTCCCTGGAGCCAGGGAGCTCTATGACCCCTGCTGGCCCACTCACCCCAACAGTCTTTCAGCCCAAAGGGGCTGTGACACATTTTCTCCTGTCCTTGTAATAACCCTAAGGGGTAGACATGACTAGCCCATTTCAAAACGAGGAAAGGGAAGCTTGGAGGTGTTAGATCATAATGTCAACCAAAGGCCGGACTGGGATTGGACTGCAGGGCTCTGGCTTTCCTCCCCTATCTTGGGCCCTCTTGCTTCACTCTGCTGTTTCCCTGGGGAGGAACATGGTAGGTAAGAGCTGTTGACACAGGGTTATTCTGCAAATATTTTTAAGCAAAAATAAGAAAAGAGTTTACTTTCTTTTCCCCAAAGCCCTCTGTCCAGTATGTTCAGATTCTTCATAGTATCAGACCCTGGATGCCCACTGGATGGAAACTGGTCCTGCTCCTTTTCTTGCATTTATCGTGGATGTGACATCTCCATGATCTGCCTTTCTGAACAAGGCTTTTTCTTTCTCTACAAACTGGTAAAACGTTCAAGCCTGCAATCGGTGCTTCTCTCACCTAAATAAACACAGAGGGGCCACTTGGAAGTCCTGCCCCAGGCCTCTCTGCTCAGACCACATCCTCAGGTCCCCAGATGTTCTATGTTGTCCTGTACCCAGTTATCCCCAAGGTGGAGGTCTCAGAGCAGTCCTGTTGATTCTTCAATAGGTGCCTCCTGGACTTCAATTCCCAGGGCATTGTGCTTTCTAGGTGAAGGACACATACCGGAACCTTAGTTCCATCCTGGGCCTAGGAGAGCTCAAGGTTGAATCTGGGTCTGTTCCTTTGTGTACGTGTGTGTGTGTGTGTGTGCAGTTAAAGTGGGGTTGGCTTGGAGTGAGGGGACTTAGTAAGTCCCCTCGCTGTGTTGTGCTGTGCTGTGCTGAATGGTTAATTACCTGGGTGCATGTACAGCCCATCTCAGGGTCAATTCATTTTGAGATATGAGGGTGCAGGGAAAGGGCTACCTCACTAACAGACAGATTTCCGTGGGGAACCATGTCACCATTCTCAGTTTGTCCCCTGGTAGAAATGGGAGCAGATAGTATCCTAATCACTTTATGGAGAGTTAGGTGGAGCTAACAAGCTACTAATCTAGTGAGTGTGAACTTGCTTGGCAACTTTCAGACCTTGTCCCAATGTGCAGTTTTCCCCCTAGTGCCCTGCACAGTGGCTCACACTTCCCATCTCTGGACTCAATGACCAGTAAATGATTCCCCCAACCCAGGCCCACCATTATCCCATGTGCTAAGTGTGGTGCTCGATGCCTTTGCACTGCTGTGCCCCAGGGCTTCAAAGGACTGCCTTTGAGCACCCATCTCTTTTGCTTTAGATTCTTGATCTTTTGTGATTACTTCCCAGGCTCTAAAGCTAGCTAATTGGCATTTACCCACTCACTTTCACATTCAACACACTCTCTGGCACCATTGTCCAATTGTCCATCCTCCAGAGTCCTAACATACTTGTTTGCAAGTCTTCCTTGTGTCTACTTCTGAACGTTCACCTCTATTACCCCATCTCTCCCTTCCCCCTGCCTGCTCTTTTCCCCTTTATCTTCCTTTTCTTTAGAGATCTTCGCTTCTTCTATGCAATTATTTCATCTTTTCTTTTCTATTCTTTCTCATCCCATTTCTGAAATAATTACAATGATTACCTTTCTTCTAATTCATTTTTTGTTAGAAGAAAAGAGACAAAATGTTCTTCTACATTTGCCAGCTGGATGTTTTTGATACCATTTTTCTGAACTCTTATGTTTCATGAATTGTACACAGGAGTCCATATTTCCTTAAAGTTTTAAAGGTGTATTTCTAATTGCCTTGTAGTTCTCCGTGGTAACTAAAAACCACAGGCTAGAAACTAGGAATTTATGAATGGCACTGGCTCAGGCTATAACACCAAATCAAGCTTCTAAGATCGGTTTGAAAAATGACGTGTTTTGGCACATAGCTGCAAAATGTATGGGTAGCTTTTTTTCCTGTTTTATTTTCTAAATTTTAATAAAGTTTTTTTTTCATAGTTAAGGTAACAAATGCTCATTATAGAACATTTGAAAAACACAGAAACATAGGACCAAAAACATCTCTAATTTCACCTCTCAAAAGCAATCATAGTTATTAACACTGTATTTCCCTTGTGTGTCACTATTTTTTCTCTAAACTAGTTTCAGTAAACTTTTTAAATTGAAGTATATTCAGTTTACAATGTTGTGTCGATTTCTTGTGTACAGTGTAATAGTTCAGTCATATATATACTTACATAAATTCCTTTTCATATTCTTTTTCATTATAGGTCACTACAAGATATTGAATATAGTTCCTTGTGCTATATAGTATAAACTTGTTGTTTATCTATTTTATATATAGTAGTTAGTCTCTGCAAATCCCAAACTCCAAATTTATCCCTTTCCACACCTTTTTTCCCCAATAACCATAAATTTCTGGCTTGATCATCTGAGTCGCTGGTGGAATTATTCACTGATTTGGGGAACAGAAGAAGAAAGGCAGATTGAGAAGGGAAAGTGTGTAGTTCATTTTGGGATATGCTGAGTCTAGGAAGAGATTCCAGTAGGTAATTTGATCTATGGTTCTGGATCTCAAGATAGATGTTTGAGATGAACTTTTATATAGACTCACTGCATAGACAGAGTCCTTGATGCCGTGGGAAATGATCAGCTCTCCCATGATCAGGGAAAAGAGAGTCAACAGAACCTTAGACAAATATTCAGAAAAAAATGTAAGTGCCTATAAAGGAGGCTGATCAAAAGTTGGAAGAAAACCAAGAACATGGTTTTGTGAGACAAAAGAGTAAAGAGTTGTTTCAAAAAGAAAGTGGTCAAGAATATTTAATAGCACAAATATTAAAGCCTGAAATGTGTTCGTTTGAGTTTTTTAGTTGGGGACTATAAATGAGAGTATTGCTAGCAGAATAATAAGGAAAGAACTTGACAATGGGTTAGAAAGCAAATGTTGGCAACACACAATTAGAAAATATAATTTAAAAAAATCATTTAAACAACTGCAACAGAAATTGTAAGATGCTTAGATATAAATCTTTGAGAGTGTATGCAAGATATTTATAGATAAAATTCTACTACATTGTTTAAAAAAAAACCATAATAGATGTCCTAAGTAATAGGAAGATACACTATGCTCATGAATTAAAAAACTCAATACCATAAAGATGTCAATTCCCCAGATTATTTCAGTGAGCTTTCACTCAAAATAGCAACTGTTTTTTAAATGATACTTGAGAAGCTCTTTTAAAATTAATTCAGGAGAGCAAAGGGCCAAAAATAAACAGCAAAATATTGAAGTAGAAAAACAAGATGGGAGTTTTTTTTTTCCCTGCTAGATATCAAGTCTTATTATAAAGCTACATGACAATCTGATATTACACAAGGATAGACACACAGATCAATGGAACAGTAGAATGAGCTCAGACCAGATCCAAACATATATGGAAACTTGATATACAACAGAGATAGCACTACAAATCAATGAGGAATGGAAGAGCTACTCAATAAATGATATGAAGAAAGTGAGTTATCCACAGAAAAACAAATATAAATATAAATGTATATATCCCAACCTCAAATCAAATACAAAAATAAATCTCAAATGGATTATAGCTCTAAATATGAAATGCAATTTTAAGCTCTGATGAGACAATATAGGATAATATCATTATGGCCTCAAATTAAGGAAGAGATTATTTGTGTGTGTGTGTGTTTATTGATCTTTTTTATTTATTTATTTATTTATTTATTTATTTATTTATTTATTTACATTGAAGTTTAGTTGATTTTCAATGTTGTGTTTGTTTCAGGTGAACAGCAAACTGATTCGGTTATATAGATATCTATCTATATAGATATCTATATAATATATATATATCTTGAATATATATATAGATATATATATTCAAGGAAGGGATTCTTAATTAAGCCACAAAACAAACCATAAAGAAAAAAATGATAATTTTTACTATATTAAAATGTAAAATATGTATTCAACATAACATAATACAACATAAACAGAATGAAAAGCCACAAATCAGAAGAAGGTATGTACAATACATATAACTTGTAAAAAAAACAGAATCAATAAAGAAATGATAATATCAATAACTAAAAAAACAAACAACTCAAAAAATGGGCAACAAATATTAATAGGCAATTACTAATAGTAAAAACTCAATGGCTACTAAACTTACAAAAACATGTTCAGTCTCACTAGTAATCAGAGAAATGCAAAGCAAAACAATAAAGTAAAATTTCACACTTGTGTAATTGACACGTATTTAAAAGTCTGATAATATTAATGTCAAGGAATTAGAGAAACAGGAATGCTCATAAACCTCTGTTAAGACCATAAAATGGTACAACCTAGGAGAGCAGTATGGCAATATCTGGTAAAGTCAAAAAGAAGCACATAGCAATTCCAAATCTAAGAAAGAAATATCCTAAAAAAAAACTCAAAAAACACTTTCCTACATACATGAGCTTTCATTGCAACATTTTCTGTAATAGCAAGAAAACTGGAAACAAGAAGCAGGAGAATAGGTGAATAAATTGAGTCACATTCATAAAACAGAGTACTTTAGGGCAAAAAATGAATGAACTATAGGCTCCATGTGTCAACATGAACAATCACAAGAAGATAACATCAAGTGAAGAAAGCACATTGTGAAGGCTAAAGTGTATTGGTATTTATAAAAATTGTAAAAGCATACAACAAAATACTATATGTAGTTTATGGATTTGTAATCTTGCAGTAAAATTAGAAAAACATACATGGGAATAATAAAAAACCAAATAGATCTCAATTATTCCTGCCACACACACACACACACACACAAAGAAATAGTAATCACGTGACATGATACAGGTGGTCACTATTGCCATAATGGCAGCCATACGATAATATATAAATGTTTCAAATCAATATGTTGTACACTTAAAATTTATACAATGGTATGTGTCAAATATATTTTAATTTAAAAATAAGGTATTAGTTAACTCTTGTATGAGAGAAGAATTGGAGTGAGAGGGCATTCCCAATGCTTCAACTGGATCACCAGCATTTCATGTCTTAAGAAAGGATCTGAAATAAATACGTTAAAATCTTAGGATCTGAAAAAGCCAAGTGGTGGGCACATGGTTATTTTCTATGTATTTCTCCACATTTTTCTAAATACTTGAAATATCTTGTGTCTTTTTAAAAGGGTTAAAAATGCTGAGCAGTGGGAGATAATTTAGGAAAATAACTGGGAATGAAAAATAGAAGAATTTAGTCTTAATTCTGCAGCAAATGGAGAGTCATGGAAGGTTTCCGAGCAGAAGAGTGCTAGGATCAGAGTACTGCTTTAGAAAGAGTCCCATAGTTAGAAGGCTACTGCAGTGGTCTTGATATGAGATGATAAAGGCCTAAGCATGAGTATAGAGGCATTGAAATTCGAGAAGAGAGGATGATGAATTTGGGAGATACCGCAGATAGAAGAAATGGGATTTGGCTTTCAAATCAGACCTAAGAGAGCCTGCCAAAACTTTCTGTATTGTGAAAACCTTAGTGGAGAGTGAGAGAGCAAACACCGTCATAAATTATGGAACCAAGCCCTGGGTCTCTTGTAGTTGCAGTAATAAAAAGAAATATTTATTGAACAGCTTAGTTTTAGTCTGGGAATTTATTATACAGAAGCAAGAAGAAGAGAAAACATATGCTTCCTTTGCTGCCCAGGTAAGAAGGCTTGCAAACAGCCTGTCTAAGAACACAGTGAGCTGCCCATATTCTCCCAGATAGGGTCCCAGGGTGAGCACACCCAGAAATCACTTCCATGTAGGGAGGAGCACCTGTAAAAAAAAATCATTGGCCAAAATAATTTGTTCTTCTTCTTGTTACTTACCTACTCAGGGCATAACGTTGGTTGTATTTTGTCTTTTCAGACACAGAAACTACTTTGGCCTCCAGTATTTCACAATTACTAGGTCTGTCTACTATTCCAAATTAGTCTCAACCTAGAAAGCAGTGCAGCTGCTTTCTAGAGTCAGTGTAACAGGGTATGAATTGTAAGGACCCTTCCATGGTTATGTAATGAACTAAGGTTTGTGAGTACTTTTGTGACCAAGAATTAGGTTAGCTTATTTGAATAGACCTGCCTTGATTTGCCAGGTTTTTCATATTCATATTCATATTCATATTCATATCTCCACCACCTCCATTGTCCTGGTGGAGATACCAAGGCCTGGAGATATTCCATGGTCTCTCCATGGAATATCATGAATGAATTCATGGCTATACCAGGACTAGAAACTGGATGTATCAATATCCTATGCAATGCTCACTTCACTGAGCACACTGTCTTCCGCTTGTGTCCTTCATCCTAATTCTTCAAGGGAGGATGACAGAGTATTCAAATGCAGGGAATGACTTGTCTGATAACAAGTAACCAAATTTAACATTGAGAGGAAATGATATCAGGACAACAGAGGCCCCATAGTCAGAAGACACGTAACCAGAGAAGCTTTGAAAAGGTCCACTGACAGCCAATGGCTAAGTGGCCTTTCAGGCAGTTCCCCTGGTGGTGGAGACAGTCAGGTAGGGGACAGTAGGGAGGTCTAGAAATAACATTGTCTCCTCTGGGAAGGACCTTCAATGAATATCTGAAACTGGTTCAAACACAATTAGAATTCCAAGTGGCTTTTTTCTTTTCCTGTCTACATCCCTTCCTTCTTCCACCCTCTGAGTGACAGTTTGGTAAGCACTTACAAGAAGTAATTTTGTATGACTTGAAATGAGCTGTCCTTGGAAGATCTCAGTTTGATCACTCCTATCATTGCACCTATTGACAAATCATAATTATTTTATGTATTTGGCTAGTTGCTTGCTTTTGTATGTTTCCTCATTGCCATTACCACCACGCCTTCATAGCTGCCCTGCATTATATACACTTCTGGCTGCAAGTGTCATAAAGGCAGGTACTGTGCTCTGTCTTGTCTACTACTGTAGCCTCAGAACCTGGTACAGTGTATAGCATATGATAAGTACCCGTTATATGATAAAACTACATGATAGAAACAACTTCCAAAATTATATTCTTAAAAACGTTTTAAGTAAAGAGTGACTAGAGTCCAGTGTGAAGCAAGAGAATGAACCTTTAAATCTAGTACCTATACAAAAATGAAAGTGGTCCTGCTATAATAGAAGAACAAAACATTGAGGGAAAACATTGTGATAAACTGCTACACTTCCAATACAGAGGTATGCTGAGATCTACAGAAGAAATTGAAAGATGTGTCTGTAAGAGAGAAGAGGGAACAGAACAGTGAAAACCTCTTGGCAACATGTTAGGAGGTAAGGGGATAAAAATTCATCTTTCCAAAGTGTGATGGTGAAAAAAATTTGACATTCTAATGCCCACAAGTGGGTCCCCTTGCTGTTTGAGCAGCAGGTGTGAGGATCAGTTTCTCTACAGACTATATTAGCCCCAGATGATGGGGGAACAGCCGATATCCTGCTATCTTCAGACTGGTTCCAACAGACCACCTTCCCAGCCACCTCCTTGAGAGCCAGAAAAAGGTGTAGAACAAAAGCGACAGCTTAATAACTTGGCTAACAAACGACAATAGAATAACAGTGGGTGAGCACACACACACACACACAAACCAAACTCCCTGGAACACTCACAAGGTAAGAGAGGATCAAGAGGCAGTTACGTAGTTAACTAGTGTTACAGTGTTTTATTCAATCATGCATACATTCATTCATTCCAAAGTATATATTGAGCAGTGGAGATGCAGAGATAAATTAAATCCATTAATTAGCTCTTTCCATAGAGGGGGGAGTTTTAAGACAACAAGTAAGTTAATATGATGTGATCAAGATTTATATATACAGAGAAGGTGGTATTTGATTGAGACCTTGAGGCGTGAACAGGAATGGCAGGGTGTAAAAGATTGTAATCAGAGGCACCAGCATGAGCAAAGACACAGAGGCATGAAAGTGCCTGAGGACAATGCCATTCAGGGAAGGGGAAGTGGACAACATGACCAGATCATGGTGTGTGTTGGGGAAAGTAATGGGAGGTAAATCTAGAATGTTTGGGTGAGATGGATCAAATTAGGAAGAGCTTTGAATAAAAGGCTAAGAACTTTGAAATTTATCCTTGAGGAAAATGGGGGAGTCATCAAAAGTTCTAAAGTATACAAATTACAAGACTAGTCTGGTGTTAGGTAATTGGGGGTAGTGTGGTGGATGATTTATAAACAGGAGAGTCTGGTGATGGAAGCCCAATAAAGAAAACTGTAGAAATCTAAGAGAGATATTATGAGGAAAGATGGAGAGCAGGGGCAAGGCCAAAAGATATGTAGGTGGTAGCACTGTCAGAATGTGGTGAAGGGTTAGACGTAGGGGATGAGAGAGAGTTGGACTTCGTGCTCTGGTTTGGTAGATTAGATCCAGTCTAATCCTGTCTGGGTGTCAAGTGTCTAGGTCAGTGCCAAGCACTGAGTAGGTCCTTATTAAATATCTGCTGAATGGATGAATGAATGAA
Source organism: Vicugna pacos (assembly GCF_048564905.1). Taxonomy (NCBI): domain Eukaryota; kingdom Metazoa; phylum Chordata; class Mammalia; order Artiodactyla; family Camelidae; genus Vicugna; species Vicugna pacos. The sequence continues at coordinate 105,824,602 of NC_133023.1, read as the reverse complement.
TGAATAACAGGGACCATTGCTAGAACAATCTCAGAGTAGAAGAGGGGAAAGTCAGATTGCATGAATTAAGACAAAGGGAGGAGGTGAGGAAGTGAAGCTTATTCCTGCTGCCTTGGCCCTGCCTCTGTATTGCCCACTGGTGTCTAGAAGAAACTTCATACGGAGTTCTTTTCCATTTGAGTACAGGCAGAACTGCAGTTCAGTTTCGCTTCCTTCCTTTTCTTTTCGTCAATGTACTTGGCCTTATTGTCCACTTGGGCTGCTGCTACACTCAAACGTTTCTGAAGCACAGTATTTGAGATAATATTCCCCAACACTCCAATTCTTTTATCATTTTCATTTCTTTCAATAAGCTTTTTCTCAACACAGAGGACTTACACTCTCTGTTGTATAAGCTTCATCCACTGGCTCCAAAATCTCTAAGAGTGCAAGAGTTGAGGCATACTTTTAGTGCCTTTCTTTTGGGGGAAGAATTACTTCCTCCATCGGGAAATTCAAGATTGTAACTCAGTAACTGGGTCTGCAAGACATTTCCCAGAGCATTTCTGCTTTCTCCTAGTACTAATTCTGTGGAATTACCTTCAGGTTTATCAGTCTCCAACTCCCTTTTTTGACCATGATTACTTTTGTCATTTCATTGTATGATCTTTCATAGTTTTCCATTTCTGTGTCGTCATCCATCTTCTCCACTCTGTCAAATTCCCCATCACATCTTTACTGAAAGTTGATGTCAGTTCTTGACTGGTCAAGCTCCACTCAGCCATAGAACTGAAGACTTTCCACTCATAGGTTTGACCCTACTCAGTCCCTGAACCCTAGAGCCAAGACTGGCATGGGGATAGGTGCTCTAACCATCTACCTCCCCTGCCCCACTACTCTCCACAGCAAGTAAGCTCTGGAACTACAGTCGTTCCTCAGTACCCCCAGGGGATTGGTTCCAGGACACCCCGCAAATACCAAAATCCCAGGATACTCAAGTCCCTTATATAAAATGTTGGAGTACAGTCAGCCTTCCGTATTTGTGGATGTGAAACCTGTGAATACGAAGGGACAACTGTACATTTTTTTAATCCACATAAAAGTGGACTTGTGCAGTTCAAACCTCTGTTGTTCAAGAGTCAACTGTAGTCTTGTTGCCCCATTCATTGGGCCCCCTCAGGTACCATATGCCTGGGTTAAGAACTCCATTGACTCTACTCTCAGCATCACAACTACTGTTTAAGGTCCTGCTTCCATAGTAAAAATCCTCATCTTACACAACAGTGGCCCCACATTAGCACTTTAAGATACTTTTTGAAATAGTCCTTTTGGAGTGTTCAAAATCATAATCCAGGGAAGTCTATACTCACAAGTATGTGAACATCATGAAATATAGGAGATGAACCAACTCTTCCTCTAAGTCTGAATTTCAGCTCTTGAAAAGATATGAAAAATGGAACAATTTTCCTAATGAGGTCATTTTTGATATTTAATCAAATTTCATGAACAATGATAAAATGATAGAATGTTAAATCTTATTTCACTACACCCATTTGCTTAATTGAATTCACCTAGATTAGCCTGTGAGTCTTCGGGGCCACAGTTTGCCATAACTATCATTCCCAAGTTTCCAGAAAATGCATTTGACAGGAGACTGATATTGCACAGGATTTGGTGTGGGTGTGGGTATTTTAGCTACACTGATTGAACTCCTGCCAAAGTTTGTATATATATTCTCAGAAAGGGCTATTCCAGACCCAGGGCTGGTTTTGATCACTAGCAGATCTGAGTTTTTCATGGCAAACAGGGTGTGTGAATGTGTGGGTATGGTGTGGTGAGGGTGGGAAAGAGTAGGTCCTGGTGGTGGTAATAGTGGTATTTTTGTATTATTTTTAACTGATTAATAGCTAAAATCTAAGAGTCATTTTGGTCTTAGTACCTTTTTTTTTAATTTTGCTTTAAACAGAAACATAGATGCATCTTTCTTTTTACTTTTTACCTTTCTCTTCCACTTAGATATTGTCATAATTTTAGCATCTGAATATAAATAAGCGATACAAAGTACAATAGAAAAGAAACTTGGACTGGGAGTCGAGAGACATAGGTTCTAATTTCACTCCTCTACTAAGTTTCTGTGAGACCTTGGGCAAGTTACTTCACCTTACTATACTTCAGTTTCCATGTATGTAAAATAAAGAGTATTAGACTAAGTAATTCTTAAGAACCCTTCCAGGTCAAAAAATTGTGTGAGTCAATGGAATATATAACTTGGTTCCTTTCTCAAAGATGGTATTGGTTAAGTTAGGTGTGATCTACTTTTGAGGATATGGAGCGATAATAAAAATCTTTGAATCCAAGATGTCTTCAGAAACATTGTGTTGATGGAACCCAATTCTGTTAAAAAAAAAAAGTTTCTGCCTCTATGAGCTGAAATGAAGATCTCAGTGTTCAATTTCATTCCATCGTTTTTTCTTTGTTTTCATTGCCCCTGGAGTTTTCTGAGAGAATAAGATCCAGAGCTACCTTCTCCCAAAGACCACCCACTGCCTAGATGCATTCTCCCCTAATCCATCTGGGTGCTTCATCATTGCTATCATTGCTGGGTGCCCTGCTCATCACTATGGCAACCTTGAGAACATGTGTGATAATTTACACATCACTTTTTTAAGTGCACACCATGGAGGGATACTCTGGTCAGTTCAGTCTCCATAGAAGACCTTATAACAAGAAGACAGAACCAAGGGTTTGACTTCACTGGAGTTGTAGAACTGGTCAAGTCATTACATCTACCCACCTCAGCCCAGTTTAATTTGAAAAATAGATAATATGTACCTCAGAGGTATAATTTCACAAATGGAGATAATATATGTAAAAATACTGTATAATCTCTACAAACTAGCAGGAGAATGTTGGTTATCCTCAGAGAACTTTATCCTTGAGTTGGACCTTTGAGATCATCTAGTGAGGCCTCATTTAATAGATGAGGAAACTGAGATCCAGAAAGGGCAACGGACATGCATAGGATAATCATCACAAGAAGATGCCTTTGATTTCTTTCTTCAACACAAATGAAGATCACAGAGTGAAGAAAAGACAGTCTGGGGTAAATATGACTTTGACCTTGCCTTCTCCAGATGCAGTCTCTGGCAAAGCAGAGGGTGAAGGCAAGCACTGACAGCTCTGAAAGTTTAGGTGGAATTATCACTGGAAACTCTCCCCTCAAGAGACAGAGAGGGAGAAAAATTAGAGTTATAGATAAACAGAAACTTGGCAAAGAGTTCTATTTCATGAATTAAAAAACTGAAGAGACACTAAAGTACTGAAGTACTAAGAGAATCCCTTCCTCCTCATAGCTGAGGTTATCCTGTGATATATTACACTTTCAAAACTGGAGAACAAATCTAACATTCCTAAAATCTGCCTCACTCATTCAGCATTCAACAAACGCTTAACTGTGTACTCACTGTGTTGGGTGTTTCACCAGGTGCTAGGGGAGGAGACAGAGGCACAAATAAATACTGACTACAAGAGGGCAAGCAGCAAAAACTGTCTGAACAGAAGTGCGTATGGGAATACAGAGGAGAGAACGACCAGACTACGGCACCATTAGCCAAGAAAAGCTTCACAGAGGAGGTGATACTTGACCTGGGTCTCAGGTAGGCAGTCACTCAATAGGGAAAACAGGGACTGATAGTGTTTTACAGATACTATTGAATTTACTCCTGTGTGTTAGGTGCCTCTATTCTCATCAGAGAGATAAGATAACTTCACACAGCTAGTACATGTACAAGACAGAGTGAGAATTGGAATTTAGATCTATCTGATTCCAAAGCCTGTTATCTTAGCTACTACTAGGTATATAAGGGATTTGGTCAGAGGGTCCAAAGCACAGAAGCCTAAAAGAACCAGGACTACTCGTTCCAGAAATAAAAAGTCTCCCAGTGATGGTGGGCAAGACTGGACTTGATTCTATAATCAGTGGGGAAGCAATGCATATTTATAAAGAGGTGGGGTGATATGATCAGATCATGATTTTGGTTTTGCTTTGTTAGTAGCACCATTCTGGGTGCAATGTGAATAGATTGTCATGGGGTGAAGAGAAACGTCCAGGCAAGAGACAGGATGCCTTGGACTAGAGGTAGTAGCAGTAGAGAAATAGAGAAATTAACAGATTAGAGAGGATGCTTAGAAGATAGAATCAATAAGAGTTGATGATAGATTGCATGTGGCTGTGGGAGAAATAGAGGAGACTAGGATGACTCCCAGGTTTCTGGTTTAGGTGATTAGCAGAAGAAGATATCATTAATCAGGATAAGAAATATAAAAAGCATTTAGGGGAAACACATGCTGAGTTTGAAGAACATTTGAATAGAGATTACCAATGGGCAGTTGGGTATACAAGGTCATATATACAGTTGATAACTGAAGCCACAAAAATGACTGAGCTTGCCCTTTTGGAATGTATGACCTGGGGAAAGAAGATAGTCTAGGGAAGAAGAATCTTTTTAAAAATGGGTATTTAAGAGTTAAGCAGAGGAAAAGACAACTGCATTTACTAACCCTTTCCTTGCTACCTCCAGACCCTGTGGCAGAATACCATAAATTCTGGGGTCAACAATAGGGATCTATTGTGTGCTACCACAAACTACAGGTCAATAACTGTGTGTACAGTAGGTTCAAGAACTGTAGGGCCAGTAAAGTCCTTCTAGCCCACATACCTACCCCTAGACATATTGTAAATGCTACTCGTAGCATTACCAAAACATATTTTACATCCATCTAATATTGTTTCTGCTGGTGAGCCACCAGGAAAATTTTGACTAAAACTTTTACTAAACATTTGATTTAAATTTTTCCTTCCTTCTGTTGACTTAAATGGTCTTGTTGGCTCTCCCCAATATTATTTCTATACAGTTCCGAGATTCTGTCTTAGCAAACTGGAAAACAAAAAAGTGATTTCACCTAATGGATTTGAGTATTCATTTGCCTTCATCAATTTTCTACATTTTATAAGTCAATATAAATTTCCCTTTAAAAAATTAGCAGTTAAATCCAGAAGCACATCAACCATTCACTATGTAGTACCCTCCCCCTATTTTGAGAACAAAAGTCTTTTCTCCAGAAAAAAAAAAAACTGAATGCAATGTAGAGGTTAAGCAAATCAAAAGAAGCAAAGTTGGAATTGGACTCACACTGCTGAAGGAGGTGGCTTTAGGGTTTATGTGTCATTCTTTCAGACAACTAGCTCTGTTGCTATGCAAGACAAATTGATGTTGAGCCACTCAGTTATCATTGATCAATTGTTCCAAGATCAATTTAGATTTGTTCTCTTGAGAGTTTTTAAATAAGTTTAACTAAAAGGGAACTTGCTGCTGTCTACATTAGCTTTTGCAGAGCAATCTTTCTCCCTCTCTCTATGACATGGTGTTGATATATGACAATAACCAGATACTTGCTTATTTTGAAATCAGAAACCCTAGAGAGTAGAGTAGCTTTTAATTTCAGCACCTTTGTTATGATAAATTCATTTCAACAGAAACTTTCTTGGCCATGTCAAACTTTTCATCACCTCTAGGAGACTTTTTTTCCTATGAGCCTACTGAGGGAGGAGGCTGGGGTGGCAACACATCATAGATCTAGGGTTATGCATTTATCACCAATTCCACTCTTTCAGATCTTGAAAGATGTTGGATTAAATGGTCAGCTTACCAGCTTATGTAGGGTCAATGAGATCAAGGTTGGTCATGGTTATTCTTTTTCTGTCTCTATCTCTATCTCTAGAGAAAAGATGAGGATACAATGGATGAATCGGGCCAGATCCAGTCCCTGACTTAAAAATGATCATCTCAATGCCTGCTCACTCCACGCTTGTCCCTGAGCCCTAAATGCAATCCCATTCAACTGTGGAGAAAAATTTTGAGAATATTACTTGATGCTCTCTCAGAGTACATAGGTTTAGTTGGACAGCAGAGCAAGAGAAGCAACCAGGGAGAGGATGGAAGACTGAGTTGAGCTGCCTACTTGTTAGCTCCACTTTCGAGGTCAATCTGTTCAAATCGATTGCATGCCTTCTAACACTGGCTTTAACTGCTCTGGGGTTTTTTGGGTTTTGTTTGTTTTTTTTTTCACTAAAGAGAGTTAGGGAGCAAGCCTAAAGAAGTGAAAGGCACTGAGTGCAGCCTGAGAGGACTGAAGACAAGGAAAGAGGGCAGAAGGAAAAGTCAATTATAACATAAATAAACAAAAAAGCTCCTCTCCAAGATCCCTCTCTAGTGCCAAGGTCAGTGGGCTCCCCAGAAAATGGTAGTTGAATTGAAGTGACTTGTCCCCTTACTAACTTTGAGTAAGGGTCTCCTTTTCCTTCCGCTCCATGAGAGGAACTTCTTGTTTCCATTCTAGAAGTACCGTTGGTGCCCTTAAGCATGGATATTTGCTCTCTTGTAGCTTACGTAGCTTTTGACGGACTAGTCCAGCGATAAGCAAATACAGTGCTTCCATGGACAAATGTCTTCAGAGTTCCAAACATGGGATGTACAAATAAGTTTTTGGTGTCCGGCCTGTTTATTAGTAAATTGGGGGTGACTTGTGTTCTTCTAGCACTTTTACTTAGGAAATATGCTCCACTTTTTATTGTCTGTCTCATTAAGCTATGAGCAATTAAGAAGCAGGGCAGTTATTACCACATAATGTGATACAAGCAAAATATGAAAGAGTTTTGACTGCTGTATGCATGACAGAAAAATAATGGCAGGCACACAGAGAGGGCTTCTCAGCTGTCAGGCACGGTTTGGGATGTTTTATGTTTATTAACAATTTGGTCGTTTGTAACAACCTCATAAGGGAGATGCTATTATAATCCCAATTTTACAGATGAAGTATAGTGGCACAAAGAGATCAAGCAACTTGCTAAAAATTATAGCTACTAGGTGGCCAAGCTGGGATTGAAACCCAAGCTGCCAGGTTCCAAATTGGCATTACCACGCTTTAGTTTCCTGCCTCAAAGTCTTTGCTTATACAGCTTCCTTCCTCGAATGCTCACCCCTTCCATTTGTCAAGATTCCTCCCATCCCTTGAGATCAAGAGATGCCTCCCCCTACATGATGCCTTCCCAGATCCTCCTCATTGAAATAACTCTCCCTTTTTGCAAACTTTTCTCAGGGCACTTTTCATGCTTTGCCTTTGATTCACGCTGTTTATGAGCTTTTAACAGAGTGTGTTGACCACCTCCTCGCATAGGCCAAAGTAACTTTCAGGCAGAGGCTGGAATTTGCTTACCTTCATATCCCCTGTAAGTGCCCAGTGGAGTGTCTTACACAAAGCAGATGAATAAAAACATGGTCCCTTCCCTCAAAAAATTTACAATTACCTGCTTAAATGCATCATTTCTCTCCAAGGAGAAACTCGGGCCCTACTTACACAGAACCCAACATTTGCCATTTGTAGGACCAGTTCCATATCTTGAAAGCCTCAGGTATTTTCCTGGGCAGTCCTTTGGAAAGAGGATAAGCTTCTGTGGCTTAGTAGTCATAGTAACCAGAGGATACTTGAGGAAGTGGAACTCAGCTTGGCCTCTCACCTGAAATTGGAATTTCCTCCAGAGTCCTTGCCAGAGGGGCTCAGTTTGTCCCCGTGTCTGCAGACCTGTTGGTAGGATCTTTCTGGGTTTGAGCTAGAATCTGTCTTCCTTATATCTCTGGGACTTCATTTCTCCTGCCCATCAAAGTCACATCACAACAAATCTGTCTTCTTCAATCAATTATTTTGGTAGTTTGATAAACTGTCCAAATGATTCAGACAACTATTCTTATTCATCATGCCCACCAAACTGGATTACCTTTTCAGCTATCTGATGGATTATTTGGCAAACAGCCCCAAGGGGCTAGAAAGGATTGATTCTCGTTTCCATGTATAGATATTGTCAAGGAGAGAGTCAGGGCTTGTCAAATGCCTAAATGGCAGGATAACATCCACCCACCCACAGTGCAGAACTGTGACCACCAACTTCTTGTGCACCATGGGTCTTGGTGTGAGCACTGCATTCTCCCCTTCACATCAGAGTGTCCTGGGAACAAATTCTTCCTCCTTTTTTTACCTTCATCCGGAGATTTCCATGACTTGACCTAGCCCACACTTCAAGGATATGGGACAGGAGAAAGGCCTGGAGGCCTTGGGCAAGTAGAGTCTGCTAACAAGACAGCCATCCTACTCCCTGGCACCTCTACACCTCATACACCTAAGTCTTCTCACCCTGTCCCCATGAAACACAGAGGGTCTTATGTAGGTCCAGTCCATCAGCCCTGGGATCCCAGAGTTCTCCAAGGCTCAGCCAGCTTGCAGTGGGACCTGGGATTATAAGTGGATCAATAGAATTTACAGAGCTTTGGTAATTTTTCTGGATATTGCCAAAGAAAGCCTTAAGAGCCAGAAAATGACCATACCTGTAAGATTAAGGCGTGGAAAAAATGTCCAGTTTTTAGTTTTGAACCAAGAGTTGTAAGAAGAGAGCAACTGGACAGTTTATCAATGTGTTCAACATAAGAATTATCTTAACCAAGTTTCTAATTCCATTGATTCTATTTTATTTGCTGCACTATTTTGTATCTGAGGCCAAGGATAAAGCTGACCAATTCAGAAAAGTGGGTCTATTGCATGAGCTATTGTCAAGGAAAGATGAAAATCAGAACCAATTTCAAATTCAACTCTCACCACTGACTGTTCTGTCTTGGGCAAGTCACTTAACTTTTCTGAGGTTCAGTTACATTGTGTCAAAAATCAGGACAGGAATCTCTGCTCTGCCTACCTCAGGGTTGGCCTGCGGATGCTGTGAGACAAAATATGGGAAGACTGATTTGTTTTCCTTGAAAAATGTATGAAATAAGACAGAGGATGCTTCCTGGGGCTGCCAATGAGTTAATATTGAGCAATAAGGATGATGTCCAGGCCCCAAAAGCCCCAACTCACCCCTGAAGAAATGAGTTACTGTGGTAGGCGGGAGGCTCTGGGCATCTGCAGACCCTCTTTCCTCATGGTCATTTAAACATAAAGTGTGTGTTTATGTCTGTCTTCCTGAAACTAGACTTGACCTACTGGCATGTGGCAAGAGTCACTAACTTGTCACCCCACTGACATCTGCATTCCCTATCATCCTAAGGGGTGGAAGCAGGTAAAGGGGGCTGCAAAAAGGCATACGTTTCTATGAGGTTTTGTTTTAATTGTGTGAGGAAAAAAAATCGTTTAATAAACAGTTTCTGTTCTGTTTAAACTGTTGTGTGAAAGTATGTTGCCCCAGGCCTAGGAATTTGCTAAAGTCTTCCAAAGTCACGTTTTCTAATATTCTTGCATTCTGTGCCTTAAATAGTTTCTTCTCTATCTCATGCTGGATTAACCCATTAGCAGGCTCTGATTCTGTTCATTCCCTGCCTCCTTAGGAGCCCCCTTCAATTTTCTGCCATTCAAAGCACACTTCATGCAGTGATTGGAAAAACTTTCTAAATTTAATGAAGTTTCTGGACAATTCCAGAACATTATCCCCTCCTTCCTTCAAAATATGTGCTGCCCAATAACAGCTCAGACATAAATCCTGTTACTTTGACTTCCATGCTTCTCCTGAAATAATATCACTAATGACTTTTTTATGACTATTGGAAGCCTTTGAATAGAGATTGAGTTAAAAAACTGGTAACAAATATCCACAAATCATGTAAAAAAGCCCAAAATTAAATGTTCATTTTTGCACACAAGAGCAATTTCATAAATATTTATTTGACTGATATATCTGATATTGTCATGAAGAATTGTAAAGGGAAAATCTGTTTATGGAACTATATCACATTGTATTGCATCGTATTTTCTCATTGTGTAACACTACAAAAAATAGATAAGTGTTCCTGATGGGAAAGAAACAATTTATTCTCAAAAGCACATTTTAGAATATAACAAGATTTTTAAAAGATTATGTATTCAATAGATTTACTAACTTTATTAGCAGTAAGTTCTAAAATAACACTAGAAAGTGTGCTAAATGTTATGACTTCATTCTGTGAATCACTGATGGGTACTTGGGATGATTTTTTCCCCTCAAACCAGCCCCTAAGTGAACTATTCAGAATGCCTCCTGGTTCATCTGGGAAATCTCCCAGGGCTTCTGGAGTGTTAAACAAGATGCTTTTCCACAAGGATTTAGAAACTAAACTTCAACTAGAACGTGTTTAGAGTGGATACACCTTGTATATCAAATTGATCCCTTAAACCAGACTTTTCACTCATTTATAATATTATATGGATGCTTAAATAGACTTTAAAGCAAAAGCACCTCGATCAGGCAAGGTGAAGAGGAAGCAGGGGAGGAAAGGACAAGCCTGGGGCAGCAAAAGCAATTATCAACAGTGTCACAGTCCCATTACCTTATAAGAGCCTCCAAAGGATGGATCAGTGTTCCTGGGAGACTCATCAACTACTTCTCCATTCTCCCCTTGGTTAAAACTGACTTCCTTAGCTCAGTGTCACAGGGGACATCTTTGAATCATTCATCATAGAATGTTAACATTGGAAGAAGCTTCAAAGCCAGAAAACATATCATGAGCACCTACTGTGTACCAAGACTTGTACTAGATGCTGGGAAATTAAAAGATCAATGAGACACAGGACTACCCTCATGAAGGTCTCTATCTAGTCCAACTTCCTAATTCCATACATGGAAAACTGGCCCACAGAGAAGAAGGGGTTTGTCCAGGGCTATCTCCTACTCAGAAGAAGAGCTCAAGTTGAACCAGGGTACAGATGCCATTTCTTTCTCAACATGTGGCTGCCTTATTACACTATATTATGGTATGATACCCTTCATCTGGAATTTGTTTTTGTTGCAGGATCAAAATAGCTTGAAAACAGCACAAATACATTTTGAACTACTCTTTAGCCCTAACCTCACATAGAGTTGCAACATCAGTGACAAAATGGAAGACCCTCTGTCTATATTTCCATGTCCCTTCCTGTAGGCATTTCTGCCCAGCCCTTGGAGATGGAAATAAGGAATTTCAGGAGAATCCCATAAATTGTCCTTGAGAGAGTACTGAATGTGCCCATATAACTTTACCACTATGACCTCTGACGAGCAGAGGAGTCCTCCCATCTAGCCTCCTCTTCAGGGAACCCAAAATGGTGAGAGGCATGGAGGAAGGCACAAAAAGCTGTTGGGAAAATGCCAGACATAACCAACACTGGAGAGGAGATGGGCCCAAAATTTCAAAAAGTTCATAACCAGATAGTAACAGTCAAGGAAAGAGTGGAAAGAGGCGAAGGAGTCTTTTGCCCTATGGCAGATAGAATGACAGACAGAAATCCCATCCCAAAACATGGGAGAATGGGATGAGATGCTTTTAGAAGGAATCATAAAAATGAGATCTGTTGGAATATTCAAGGGCTTCACTTTACCCTCTCCAGTTGAGATGGCTGCATTCTGCTCAGGAATCCTCTTTAGCTCTGTAGAGCTAAGTGGAGCAGGAAAGACTCATTGGTGAAGTCTGCTGGCAGCTGGCCCTTGGACTGGTTAACATTTATTGAGTGCTTAATGTGTGTTTTACATGCATTATCTCTTATCATTCCCACCTTGACTCTTTAAGGTCAAGACACTTGGGCACAGAGAGGTTTCTTTCCTCCAAAGCCTATCCTTTTAACTACAATATTGTACTAGCACTGCCCAAGGGTCCAAGGAACAAGATAAAGAAGCCCTTAGATTTCCTTCTTCGTCACTGTCTGGTGTGGTTTCCTGGGATAAGAAAGGAAGGGGGAAGAAAGGGCAGAAGCCCTGGGCAGGAATGAAAAGATGCACTTATTTGGCTCTCCATGGAAAACCCAGAACAGCAATAAGGATACAGGGAGGTCAGGGTCCTGACACGTTATTTGATGCAAATTTCTCTATGGTAGAAACCAAGTCACTAGCAGTTGAACACAACAAGAGTTAGAACAGTTCTTTCTAAGTAGTTGGACTGTGAACAGAGTTTAGCTTTAGTGAGCATTAAATGTGTCAAATTGAGCAGAGATTAAAGTTGCTGATTCTAGACATGGGTTCCAGAGCCTCCAAGACAAATGTCTACTCACACTAAGAAGGTGGATTCCTCATCATAAATGTGGACCAGATGGACAGAATTTTGGAAAGTGCTCCACTAGAAGAGCACCAAACTGACTTTAACTTTGCTATTCACTTGTTCTGTGATCTTTGGCAAGTCTGTCCTCATCTCTGGGCCTTAGTTACCTTCCTTTGTAAAGTGAGGTGGTCTATTGGAGGGTTTCTGAGAGTCCTTTCTACTTGAACAGTCTCAGAACCTATGGTTCCAAGAGACCTGACCAGAATCACACAAAAAGTGATAGTGTTGGCTAAGAAGCTGATGAATAAGGTGGTTGGGGAAAAAAAAGAATAGTGTGTGGAGGCTGTGACATTGCAGCATGATGCCTGAGAGCACATCTGAGACTGTATTACTTCTGGTCCTGTGGGAAACAGATGTGAGGTTTCAGAGGGCAATGCAGAGCTGACCTCTAAGAAAAGCGTGGGAAGAGGAGGCAGAATGGAACAGGGAGAACCACAAACTGCAATGCAGAGATGACAAACTCCCAGACAAAACAGTGGGGTACGGGGTACTCCAGAGCCAAAGCTGCCACTCAGGGGAGTCCTACATTGGGCAGGAATGGCCAGTCCCCAGTGTCCTCACTGTGTGCAGTCATTGCTTAGGAGCGGTCCGGGAAGAATATAGCCTTGGCTCACAAGCTGCCAGCTCACAGCACTCCTTTCAGCTTAAAGGCACATTCTTCCTTGCAGGGGGATCCAAGCAACACAAAAAGAGTGCAACTTGGCTATGGACACAAAAGACAAGTGAGTGTGGTATCTAGATTTCAATTACTGAACACTTTCCTGTAGAACTTCACTTTTCCAAGGTATTCTTTTAGGTTCAGATCCCAATCAGTCTTAAAATATTAGAATTATACATATTTAATTCAATAAAAATAAGCTTAGTAGACCTCTTGGAAAACAAAATCACAGACTGCTTTCCCCATTCACATTATCCAGTCATTTACTGAGTTTGCTTTCCTGCATAGATCTTCCATTAAAGAAATACAGAAAATCCTCAACTTTAAGTTTGCTTGAGAGTTTTAACAGCCATCAAACTCAAACCTCTGTCACTCTAAACTTCTGACAGCATTCCAACCAAGAGGTCATCCAATCCTTACTTGATTAGCCCCAGAGATCCTTGGGAACTCACTACATCATGAAAGTCCCCTCAACTGGGGTCCAGAGGATCTGACTGCTACTGAGCTCTTCCTTGCAAGGAATGGGGCTCTATAATCCTGTGCTGATTGAAATAGTCCTTCAGCACCATGATTTGTAGGTCAGTAGAGTCTTGGCATTCTGATATTACAGTAATTTTTCTTTGAGGAAAAAAAACTGAGTTCCCCAATAAGGTTATAAACTGGGTAACCTTGTTTATAGAGTGCTCCACACAGAGGCCTTTGAGAGCCCTTTCTGTTTTCAGATTTGGATTTTTGAAAGCTCATTTTGAGCCATCTCCACAGCTTTCAGCTTTCTTGGGGAAAACTCACCAGGATAAAGGGAGAATCAATGGAACCAAAATGGTGCCAAGTTCTGCTTTGAGGAAGTACAGGGAGGCATAAAGCATATTCCCAACTCGAGCAGCTTACTTTAGAAGGCAAAGATGTTTCCTAGTAAAATGCAATGAATGATTTCAAAGTCTTAATGATGCAGACGCCTAAGGGTGTGTTCTGTAAAATCTGAGAGGCAGTGAGTCTGATTAATTTTCACTGCCTAAGTATTAACTAGAGACTCTTCACTAACTTGCCTTAGGCAAGAAACTCTCAGGGTCCTGCTTTTTTCCACTCAAATTTCAGGTTGTATTTGAAAACTCTCACTTTGCAAAGATCAAAAAGCAAATGCAAAACTAGAGGAGGAGAAGAAAGGGCACTGGAACACCAAATATTACAGGTGGTCTTTGAGAGACTAGGAAACAAGAAACAGCATTGAATCAGTTCTTTGATAGACAGAGACCATGACCACTGGGACCTGACATGGGTAAAGCATCAGTCTTTTCATTAGCAGAGTGTCTTTTGTCTTATTAGTCAAACGTCTCTCACTAAATGCCAAGCCTTTTGCAAATAAACACACTGTGGGTAATAGTGCTGTATGACACAGGCATGTGTAAAATGAATGATCAAGATGACTGCATCTTTAATATCCTTGAAATACTTCATTGGATTCTGTTTAGCCACAGGCTATGTTAAAAACAGTTTCCTTACATGGGGACCTGTGAAATCACTCAATGAGCACCCAATAGTCCGATATAGGAGCAGATTAGGGCCCCACCCAACAGTATTGATTTAGGATTCTCTGAGAAACCAACTGTTGAAAACATCAAACAAAGCACCAATTTTTCTAGAACATTTTGATCATAGATGTAACCTTATGGTTTAGACAGTCTTCCATCCTCAAAATGAAAGCAAAAGTGGGCAATGAGGTGAGGTGAGGGGGAATTACCAGTAAGCACCCATCAGTTCACCCAAAGAGGCAGTGATATGCAGTGGAAAGATATATGACTGGAGTTTAGGTAGTACCTGTCACTGAGTAGCTGGATAATCTTAACTAAGATAACAAAGCTATTTTACTCAGTCTACAAAAATGAGTCAGATGTGAGGCTGATATAAGATAATACTTAGGGAAATATTCTACAAGTTGTGGAAGTGTTCTTCACATGTGCAGAGCTCTCATCACACATTATTATGGCCCAGGTAAACCCTAATAGAGCAGAAAATTAAGTGTACAGGCTAAGAGGCAGGCTGCCTGGATTCAGTCCTAGTTCTAAAATAGCACAAGTTGCTTAACTTCTCTGTGCCTCAGTTTCCTTATCTGCAAAGTATGGGTAATGCAAGCACTTACCCTATAAGATTGATATGGGCATTATATGAGATGAAACATGTAAGGAACTTAGCGTAGAGCCTGGAACATGTAGTAAATACTCATCAAATGTTAAGGGTTATTATTGCTGCTGTTATATTTTGAATTGTGTGTTTGTCTATTGCCAATCTTGGGAGACTTTCTCCCTATTCAACACGTGAGCATCCACTAATGATGGTAGTGCTGGCCGTGGAATAATGACACTACTGAGTGTCAAGATACTTTCATTCACATTGTATTCCATAGCTCACACACTAACTGTATGAGGTAGCCAGGGCAAGAGTCAGTATCCCTGCTTTATAAATGAGGAACTGACTTGAAGCGACGTGAAGGATTCACCCAAGGTCACACAACTAATGAGGATAGCAGGAGCACTGGTGCCCAAAGCTTTGGACTCTAAATCAAATGCTCTTTTCAATGTACATTGCTGTCATCCCAGTGAGAAGGCATACTTGCACATGTCTCATCTACAATACAAATATACTTTCCTATCAAAATCTAACTCCTTTGCTCGCTGACAGAGTATAATGCTTTTAAAAGCAAGAAAATAACCCCTTCTCTTTCCCAAGGACATCAAATTGGTCACTGATATCATTATAGCAGCAAAAATGAATATGATCTACAAAGCTCATGTACCTATAAGAGATGCAAATGAAATTTGTAAAAATATATATAATTATCCACTAACACACTTTGCAGCATTATGGAAAAATACCAGTAACAAATTCTGGAAAGCATATAGGTGAGGAGGACTTTATTTCTCAGCTGGAAGACATGTAAAACAGCAGGGCCCTTCTGGAAAAGTATATGGGCAGACATTGTGATGGTCACAGATGACCATTGCCCTTTTCATCTATGCTGGTTCCTGAGGGGATGATTCTTAAGGAAGCTCAAAAGAGAAAAATAAAGCAAAGGATATTAAGAATGACTTCAGTAGCTAAAAGCTTTACTGCAGCACCTTATAAATAGTGAGGGACATCCTTTTTTACATGGCTTAATAAAGTCTGTTTTTAATGACCATAGGAAAATACACTTCAATCAAATCTTATACATATGAAACTGCCTCAACATACAGAATCCCAGGTACAATGGAACAGAAAATGAGCACTCAGAGAAATGAAAAGTGCACAATTCAGCTCTCAAAAGCATAAGACATAAAGTAAGTAAAAAGTTATAAAATAAGAGTTCTGTTTCTCAAGATGCAAAAAGTAAATCAGAAAAATTTGCGACAGGAAAATGAGAAAAGAGAGTGATCAAGTACCTTAAACCTGGAAAGAAAGATAAAGGTTAAGATAAAAGAAGGCAATAGAACAACACTAGAATAATACTGAGAAAGCTTGAAGTAATCAGGCTATGGGCCTCAGTTGAAAAGGCTGTCCTAGCTTAAGATATGTCTATGGTTTAGAAGCTTTAATAAAGCTTCTAACCTGAAGCTTCTAACCTGAAGAGAATCCATATCAATCACTCCCAACAGTAGCTGTGACCATCCTTTAACATGCTGTTTATTAGTCTATCAATCATCAACACTTTTATTTTTTCTGGTCAAGGATTGGAAGATGCAAAGATATGTAGGTGTATAGATATATATATCTCAAGGATATAGATGTGTTTTTCCACCACCATAATCACACTTGAAAACAGGATTGAAAGTGATAAGGACAGCCAAGCTCAGCTAAACTTCTTAATAATAATCCTAGCTGTCCTTTACTTGAGCCAAAAATGTTTGCTGGACCTTCAGCTGGGCCCTTTACATGGGTCCTCTCATTTAATTCTCATATTGGTCTTATGAGGTGAGTATATCTTTACTCTTATTTTTCAGACAAGGAAATAGAGACTCAAAGTGGTTAAGTAACTTGTCCTAGGTCCACAGCTTGTAAGTGGAAGAGTTGAGATTTGAAACTAGGGCTGTCTGACTTCTGAGTCAGTGCTTTAAAGCAGAACATGGTACTACTCTAGCCCCAATCTCACCAGAACATGCAGAAAAGTGGCTGGAGTCAAACACTCTTATCACCACTGCCATCCATTTTCCTTAAACTGACCTAGGTGTAGAAAACCCTACTTTCCACTGTGGAAAACAGTGTGGAGATTCCTCAAAAGACTAGGAATAGACTTACCATATGACCCAGGAATCCCACTCCTGGGCTTGTACCCAGAAGGAAATCTACTTCAGGATGACACCTGCACCCCAATGTTCATAGCAGCACTATTTACAATAGCCAAAACATGGAAACAGCCTAAATGTACATCAACAGGTGACTGGATAAAGAAGATGTGATATATTTATACAATGGAATACTATTCAGCCATAAAAACTGACAATATAATGCCATTTGCAGCAACATGGATGTCCCTGGAGAATGTCATTCTAAGTGAAGCAAGTCAGAAAGAGAAAGAAAAATACCACGTGAGATCACTCATATGTGGAATCTAAACAAATAAACAAACAAACAAACAAACAAAGCATAAATACAGAACAGAAACAGACTCATAGACATAGAATACAAACTTGTGGTTGCCAAGGGGGCGGGGGGTGGGAAAGGAGAGATTGGGATTTCAAAATGTTGAATAGATAAACAAGATTATACTGTATAGTACAGGGAAATATATACAAGATCTTATAGTAGCTCACAGAGAAAAAAATATGACAATGAATATACATATGTTCATGTATAACTGAAAAAATTGTGCTCTACACTGGAATTTGACACAACATTGTAAAATGATTATAACTCAATAAAAATGTTAAAAAGAAAGAAAACCTTACTTTCCTTAGTTTATTTAAGACAAAGTAGGCATTCTTAGAGAGGAACTTCTACTAGGAAAGTGAAGAAAAAAGAGAAATTCCAAAAGAATAGATATGAAGGCATTTGAGTCTATCCAACAACTGGAGCTAAATAAAACTAGTTATCCACGTGGTCTCTACCTCACACCACAGAGAAAAATCAACTCCAGGTGAATTCAAGACTTTAATATCAAAAATAAAACTTTAAGAATTATAGATGAAAATATAGGTGAATGCTTTTCTGACCTCAGGGTAAGTAAACATTTCTTAAAAAAGACACACACAAGAGGACCATGGAAAAAATTGCTAGGAACAGATGAAAAAAAAGATAAAAGGAAAATATTGGTAAATTTCACTACACTAACATTGAGAGCAACAGAATTTCTTACAAATTGCTGGTGTACATAGGTCTACCACTTTGGAAAACAATTTGATATTTACTTGTATGTGCAAAATTTGCATACCCAAGACTCAGAAGAGAATTTCTTGCATATATGCATGTGGAAACATACATAAAAATGTTTACCACAGCTCTGTCTGCAATAGCAAAAAACAAACAACATTTTTTTAAAAATCTGGAAACAACCCCAATCCCCAGTAAAAGAAGGAAATATAAATAATTATGCATACATTGAAAGTCCATAACAGTGAAATATAATAAGACTCAGTTTCCAAAAACAATATAGATGAATATAGCATGAAATTGAGTAATAAAAAAGCAAGTGCAAGAATATTATTTGATAATATATATTAAAATGGAATAAGCCAAATTAAATAATATATTGTTTAGGAATACAGTTGACCCTTGAAAAACATGAGTTTGGACTACACAGGTCCACTTAAATGTGGATTTTTTTTCACTAAACATGTGCTATAGCACTGCATGATCCCTAGATTGATTGAATCCATAGATGCAGGACAGCAGATACAGAGGACTGACTATGAAGTTATACATGGATCTCTGACTGTGCAGAAGGCCCACACTCCTAATCCCTGAGTTGTTCAAGGGTCAACTGTAAATATATATGATATTAAACTATATAGGAAGCAAGAGAAAATTTTAAAAGCAATGTGATGATAAACAGAAAATTCTGGGTAGTGGTTTTCTCTTAAGGGGAGTGGGAAGGCAGGGTGATGAACTGGAGAAGCACATAGCTAGATCTATGTTCTTGGTAGTTCTTGGTAAGTTCTTAGGTTGAGAGGTGAGTTCAGGGGTGTTTATTAAATATTTAAAAATAAATAGAGGGGAGTGTCCAAGATGGCAGGGTAGGAAGACCCTGGGCTCACCTTCTCCCATGGTCACACCAAAATTACAATTATTTACAGAGACACTATTGACTAAAATGTCCTGAAGACCAGCAGAAAAAATCTTCTACAACTAAAGACATAAAGAAGGAACAATAAAGAAACAGGAAGGATGGGCAGTCGTAGTACAGTCAAGACACATATCTGGGGGGCAACCCACAGATAGGAGAATAATTACAATTGCAGAGGTTCTAGCCAAGGAGGGAGTGGACCAAACCTCACATAGGGCTCCCCAGCCTAGGGGTCCTGCACTGAAAAGACAAGCCCCCAGAATATTTGGCTTTGAAGGTCAGGGGGCTTACTTTTGCTGAGACTCCACTCTTAAAGGGGGCACACAAAATCCTACATGCTCTGACATCCAGGGAAGAATCACTAATTTGAAAGAAGTCTGAATCAGACCCACTTGCCGATCTTAGAGAGACTCTGGGAGAGGCAGGAGGCAACTAGAGCTCATTCTGGGTACATAGACACTGGCAGCTGCCATTTTGGGGAGCTTGTTTTACCACAAGGACATTGGTGCTGGCAAGCAACATATTGGAGTTGTCCCTCTAGCTTATTAACACCAGGACTCAGCCACACCCACCAGTCTATCAGCACCAGTACTGGGATGCCTCAGGCCAAGCAGCTAGCCAGGCAGGAATACAGTGCCATCCACCAGTAGGCCTGCTGCCTTAAGGCCCCCTGAGCCCACAGTCACCCTGGAATATGGCCCTGTTCACCAGAGGGCCCAGGACCTGGCTACACACACCAGTGCACCAGCACTAGTCCTGGGACCCCAGGACCCTGTAGCCAGAGACCTCAGGACCCAGCACTACCCACTAGTGGGCCAGCGCTAGCTCTAGGACCAGCCTATCCCAACAGTAGGCAGGCACATGAAAAGATGCTCAATATCACAAATCATCAGGGAAATGCAAGTAAAAATCATAATGAGATACCACCTCACACCTGTCAGGATACATATCATCAAAAAGACAATGAATAACAAATTTCGATGAGGATGTGGAGAAAAGGAAACCCTCATACAGTCTTGGTGGGAATGTGAATAATTGGTGCAGGTACTATGGAAGACAGTATGTAAATTCCTCAGAAAATCAAAAATAAAACTACATATGATACAACAATTCTGCTCCTGGATATTTATTTGAAGAAAATGAAAACACTAATTAGAAAATATATATGTACCCCTATGTTCACTGCAGCATTGCTTACAATAGCCAAGACATGGAAGCAATCTAAGTGCCCATCAATAGAAGAATAGATAAAGATGGTGTGTGTGTGTGTGTGTGTGTGTGTGTGTGTGTGTATAACTCAACTATAAAAAAAGAATGAAATGTTGCCATTTGTGACAACATGGATGGACCAGAAGGTATGCTAAGTGAAATAAGTCAGAGAAAGACAAATACTGTATGATTTCACTTGCATGTGAAAAGCTAAGAAACAAAATGAACAAATATAACAAAATAAAAACAGCCTCATAGATAGAGAACAAACAGGTGGTTGCCATACAGGAAGGGAATCAGGGGAGGAAAGAAATAGTTGAGGGAGATTAAGAAGTACAAACTTCCAGTTGCAAAATAAATGAGTCACAGGTATGAAATGTACAGCATGGGGAATATAGCCAATTACTATGCAATATCTTTGTTGACAGATCATAACTAGACTTATTGCAGTGATCATTTTGAGAAGTATAGAAATATTGAATCACTATGTTGTCCATCAGGAACTAACATAGTGTTGTAGGTCAATTATAATTCAAAGAGAGAAAAACAAACAAACTTACAGAAAAAGAAATCAGATTTGTGGTTACCAGAGGTGAGAGATGAGGGAAGGGGAATTGGATGAAGGTAGTCAAAAGGTACAAACTCCCAGTTAAAAGATAAATAAGTACTACATGATAAATATGATTAACAGTGCTGTATGTTATATATCAAAGTAGTTAAGAGAGTAAATTTGGAAAACATTTTTTCTATTTATTTTATTTTGTGTCTATATGAGATGATGGATGTTCACTAAACTTATAAAATGTGATAGTCATTTCAGGATCTATGTAAGTCAAATCATTATGCTGTACATCTTACACTTACATAGTGCTGCATGCCAATTATATCTCAATAAAAGTGGAAGAAAAAAAATAAAATATAAATGAATAAATTAAGTTGTGCATAGTCTAAGGATGATGAAGGGCCATGAAAGGAGACTTATGATTAACACAATTAATTCAATTTGTGTACCTGAGGTCCAGAAAAAAGGGAGAAAGTTCAGCGTTTTGAGTACTGATCATTTGTATTTCTTCCTTGGAGAATTGCTTGTTTAGGTCTTCTGCCCATTTTTGGATTGGGTTGTTTGTGTCTTTCTTATTAAGTCGTATGAGCTGCTTATATATTCTGGAGATCAAGCCTTTGTCGGTTTCATTTGCAAAAATTTTCTCCCATTCCGTAGGTTGTCTTTTTGTTTTACTTATGGTTTCCTTTGCTGTGCAGAAGTTTGTCAGTTTCATTAGGTCCCATTTGTTTATTCTTGCTTTTATTTCTATTGCTTAAGTAGACTGTCCTAGGAGAACATTTTTGAGATGTATGTCAGATGATGTTTTGCCTATATTTTCTTCTAGGAGGTTTATTGTATCTTGTCTTATGTTTAAGTCTTTGATCCTTTTTGAGTTGATTTTTGTGTATGGTGTAAGAGAGTGTTCTAGCTTCATTGCTTTACATGCTGCTGTCCAGTATTCCCAATACCATTTGGTGAAGAGACTATCTTTATTCCATTGTGTATTCTTGCCTCCTTTGTCGAAGATTAGTTGACCAAAAGTTTGTGGGTTCATTTCTGGGCTCTCTATTCTGGTCAATATCACTAATTGTCAGAGAAATACAAATCAAAATTACAATGAGGTATCACCTTACATCAGTCAGAATGGCCATCATTCAAAAGTCCACAAATGACAAATGCTGCAGAGGCTGTGGAGAAAAGGGAACCCTCCTACACTGCTGTTGGGAATGCAGTTTGGTGCAGCCACTGTGGAAAACAGTATGGGGATTCCTCAAAAGACTAGGAATAGACTTACCATATGACCCAGGAATCCCACTCCTGGGCATATATCCTGAACGAACCCTACTTCTAAAAGACACCTGAACCCCAATGTTCATAGCAGCACTATTTACAATAGCCAAGACATGGAAACAGCCTAAATGTCCATCGACAGATGACTGGATAAAGAAGATGTGGTATATTTATACAACAGAATACTATTCGGCCATAAAAACCGACAACATAACGCCATTTGCAGCAACATGGATATCCCTGGAGAATGTCATTCTAAGTGAAGTAAGCCAGAAAGAGAAAGAAAAATACCATATGAGATCTCTCATATGTGGAATCTAAAAAAAAAAAGAACATAAATACAAAACAGAAATAGATTCATAGACATAGAATACAAACTTGTGGTTGCCAAGGGGGCGGGGGTGGGGAGGGACAGACTGGGAGTTCAAAATTTGTAGATACTGACAGGTATATGCAGAATAGATAAACAAGATTATACTGTATAGCACAGGGGAATATATACCACAAGATTTTGTGGTAGCTCACAGCGAAAAAAAAATGTGACAATGAATATATGTAAGTTCATGTATTACTGAAAAATTGTTCTCTACACTGGAATTTGACACAACATTGTAAAATGAGTATAACTCAATTTTAAAAATGTAAAAAAAGGAATATAGTTTTTTAAAATTCATCATATTTCCAGTAATACATCCCATCATGAGTAATATCAAACTAGATCAACTTTCTGCAGTTAAAAATTATTGACATCATTCCAAGAGATAATCATATTTCTACCTTGAAGAAGAAGGTTGATGGACAGCAGCCTTGACAGATGTGCTGAGGACACTGTCCTGTGGCTACCTGGGTAATGGTTTGACATTTAATTAGAGGATTAAAAAGCATCTTTCTCTTTTTCCTTCATTATGCAGAACATACTGAGGAGGGAAGGGAATGGAAAGAGAAATTAGATATACAAACTATGCGGTTTAACCTAGTACAGTAATGTTTCATTTACCCACCAGCATTGCTAGAAATGAGGTATTCCTCAGACATGAACTTTGCACATAACCTAATATAACCCCTTTTAAAACCAAGAACATTTAAAAAATCATTTTAATCATTTTTGATGAAATCCTGCAAAAAGGCTTACAAACTTGCCTGTTATTTAAGGAGAATATTATTCAAAGTCTCACTGTCTGCACTGCCTAAGGTTCATCATTCTGAAATAAAATTATTGCATTGAGCAGTACACAGGGAGCTATCAGGACCTATTTATCCCATGTTCTCAACAGTCCCAAACTAGTTTCTGAGTTTTGTGTCAGCTTTGTGTGGATTTTCTATAAGTTTCCTCCTAACTAGTCTATCAATCACTTCAACTCTCATCCTGTCTGCTTCCTCAAGCACTGCCCTCTGCTGCTAAAGTGACATAGATGGGAAAACAGAGAAGCAAGCCTCATTCATTGATTTACTCATACATTAAGCACTTTGAATGACCAATATCTACAAAGTGGGGGCCACAGGAGGGAATCAGAGACTGATCCCATTCTCGAGGTGTTTCTGATCCAGTGGTAAAGAACATTTGCGTGTACATGCACAATGCAAAGTAACACACTGAAACAGCAGTACAGAAAATGTGTCATGGGCATTCTGAGGAAGAATAAATCACTTAATGGCTGGGAGATCAGAGAAGACTACTTAGGAGAGGAGGCATTTGAGCTGGGTCTTTTTAAATGATAGGAGTTATGGAGATGGAAAGGGCATTTCAGGCAGAAAGGGAAATATGAGCAAAATCTCAAGGCCTAAGACATAATAGGTGCTTGATAAATATTTGCTAAAATAAAACAATGAATGTAGGCAATGTAAGCATGCAGTTAAAGGGAAGATTTAGTTGGAAAGGGAAGGGACTAGACTATGGAAGTCCTTGAATGGCAGAGTGAAGAACTAAGACTTTTTTTGGTAGAAAAAGAGAGTCATTGAAGATTTTGAGCAAGAGGTTGGCAATCAAAATTATTTCTAATTATCAGAGAAATGCAAATCAAAACTACAATGAGGTATCACCTCACACCAGTCAGAATGGCCATCATTCAAAAGTCCACAAATGACAAATGCTGCAGAGGCTGTGGAGAAACGGGACCCCTCCTACACTGCTGGTGGGAATGCAGTTTGGTGCAGCCGCTGTGGAAAACAGTATGGGGATTCCTCAAGAGACTAGGAATAGACTTACCATATGACCCAGGAATCCCACTCCTAGGCATATATCCAGAAGGAAGCCTACTTCAGGATGACACCTGCACCCCAATGGTCATAGCAGCACTATTTACAATAGCCAAGATATGGAAACAGCCTAAATGTCCATCGACAGATGACTGGATAAAGAAGAAGTGATATATTTATACAATGGAATACTACTCAGCCATAAATATCAACAACATAGCACCATTTGCAGCAACATGGATGCTCCTGGAGAATGTCATTCTAAGTGAAGTAAGCCAGAAAGAGAAAGAAAAATACCACATGAGATCACTCATATGTGGAATCTGAAAAGAAAACACAAACAAAGCATAAATACAAAACAGAAATAGATTCATAGACATAGAATACAAACTTGTGGTTGCCAAGGAGGTGGGGGGTGGGAAGGGATAGACTGAGATTTCAAAATTGTAGAATAGATAAACAAGATTATACCGTATAGCATAGGGAAATATATACAAGATCTTATGGTAGCTCACAGAGAAAAAAATGTGACAATGAATATATATATATGTTCATGTATAACTGAAAAATTGTGCTGTACACTGGAATTTGATACAACACTGTAAAATGATTATAAATCAATAAAAAATGTTAAAAATTATTTCAAGTGATTGGCTATAAGATATAAACAATGGCCATGGCACCAAGAATCGAGAGTAGAGATATTAGGGAATTGAAATTGACAGGAGGTGTCAACCAGTTGTATGTAGACAACAAGGCATAGAGAGTCTTCAAGGTTCATTTGGCCCTAACAAAAAATAGAGATATATTAATCATGGCCAGTTTGGTGGGAGAAAGTATGAAAGAAAGGAAGTGAATGAGTTTCAAGTTGGGTACATTGAGTTTGAGACATCAAGGTGGACACTTGGTTGGCATTCTCTGCCCAGTAGGTAGTTGGAGCTCCTTAGAGATATTGTGCCCTACTAAAAAGCTTTGGAAATGAATACCACAGAGAGGATAATTGAAGCCAAGTGACATTGTCAAGAGAAAGAGTGTAAAGAGAGAAAAGAAGAGTGCCAAGGACAGAATGTTAGGGGGAAAATCCATGTTTAGGGTATGAGAGGAGAAGCTGTGAACAATGAGTCCAGAGAAAGTACTGTTGGCTTTTTAGAATTGTAAAAGTAAGAGTCCAGAGAATCTGAAGAATCCAGAGAATCTTAATCTATGAGTAAAATGTGGGCATTTGAGTATATGAACATTGTGACAATTCTTTCAGCTATGATAAAACTTTTATAAAATTTGTTACTGGAGGTCATGCACATTTTCACATTCTTATTATCAAAGTGATCACCAAGTACTTCCTCTTTAAGAGGGAAGAAAATGTTGCTCTGAGTTTTCCTTGTCTGTTTGCCCAAGGCAAACAAAGGGAAGAGAGCTGTGGAGACACTGACAATGGCAGTGATGGAAATGGAGTTGGTGAACTCAGTGGCATTAGTTAACAAGAGTGGTGACAAGAACTCAGTAATGGCACAATGTTCAGTTATTCATGCATGCACACATTAATGCAACAAGCCTAGGCTGAGAAACTATATGTCACTATTCCACTGATGGGGGTTGAAAAGAACAAGATAAAATTCCTGCTGCTACAGAGCTGCCATTTAAGTCAGTGTAGGCAGCCTCAAGAGTCTTAAAAATAATCAAGGGAGATAATTGCAAACAGCTGTAAGTGACATGCAATGTACAAAAACAAGACGGCGTAACTGGAAGTGAGGAGTGGTCAGAGAAGGATTCTCTCCAGAGGTGACATTTTGACTGCAGATTTGAATGACAAGAAAGGCACAAGTTAAGCAAAGATTAGTAGGAAAAGCACTCCAGGCAGAGGGTACAATAAATTCAGGGGTAAAAATAAGCGTGGTGCATTTGAGGAACAGCAAGGCCAGGGAGGCTGGGGTGTTATGAGAGTAGTAGGATAGGATATAAGGATGCAAAGGCCAGATCATGAGGGGCAGGGGAATTAGTATCAAGTTCATTCTGTGTTATGGCAACCCATTTGAAAGATTTGAAGTGCAGAATGCTGTAAACATGATGTAATAAAAGGTTTTGTTTTTAACTGTGTTATATTAAGGCTTTGCTTTCAGAGAGCAATACCAGGCAAGGAAACAGCCAAGAAGATCACCAGGAATAGGAAGAATAGGAGACAGTTAACAGAACCTTAACTGGGTTATAGCAGAATCTCCTTGAGTTTCAACATTCTTCTGGAAGCACTGGATCCCCTGCACATGAAGGACAAAGAGATCACATGTGTATGAAGATTCTCAAGATTAGTTGCCGAGAAGTCTCATCCTTGGGTAACTGGACATCATGTGATTGTTAAGTTGATAGGAGGAAGGCAACAGGTGTACTTGTATGTGGCTGTGTTCCTTGAGAGATCCTATCTGATTCATTTTCAAATTTCCATTGCTTATCATAGAGTAGAAGCTCAATAAATGGTTTTAATGAATAAATAAATAAATATTGGTTGAAATACAGACTTGGGAGCCTGAGGCAATGGTGGTTACATAACTGTTTGTGATCCCATTCCACATTATAGAGTGAGAAGTAGTTTCCCAGCCAACAACTACATTTCCCAGTCACTTTTTACATCTAAGTTGGGTCGTGTGACTATATATATTTTTTTGACAAAAGAATGTGAACAAGTGTGATATATGTCCCTCTCAGGCCAAGGTAGTGAAGTATTGTATGTGTTATCTCCACATTTTTCTTCCCCTTCCATTTTCCTTCTT
Source organism: Vicugna pacos (assembly GCF_048564905.1). NCBI lineage: Eukaryota > Metazoa > Chordata > Mammalia > Artiodactyla > Camelidae > Vicugna > Vicugna pacos. The sequence goes on along the minus strand of NC_133023.1, from coordinate 105,797,568 downwards.
CTCATGGATATTTAAGGTGGCAGCATCATGGAATGGAAGGATCTTAGAATTTCTAAGTCCCTATTCGGATGAGATCTGCACAGGAGAGCCACCTTATCTGGAATATTTTTATTGTACTTTGAGTGTCCAGGGGAAAAAAACTTTATAATTTTTAAGCTACTGAGATGTGAAAATATATTTGTAATTGCAACATAACCTGATCTATTCTAATACTTCCAGGCAACTAAACCATAGGACTGAACAGGATTGTTCATGGAGAGTATGAGTCAAGTACATAACCCCTGGGGGATCTAATGTTATATCTCCAATTTGAAAAGAGCCTCTGGCCCATTTAAGGCCAAGTTCTTCATGAAGGGCATAAAAGGCTGAATACACCTAGCCTCTGTTTTTCTAGGATCCAAGAAGAGAGGCTAAGAACTATTACAATTTCTCAGAGGAGAATGGGAAGATCTGCCAAGAAGATGTGTCAATTGCTGGCTCCAGGAATAAGCAGCAATTGGGATTTGGTTTTGGCTTTTGCCTTTATAGCCTTGTCTACTAACTAAGGGAAGTTTGAAGCAATTATGTAGCATAACATTTGATCTTATTCTTTATAACTCATATGTTTTTTGTGGTCTTAGGCACACTCATATTTAATATAAAACCTATTAAATTGCAACAATGAAATTAATTTGAATATGCCACCCATCTGTTATAGTCTCGTTTTTCAGTTGATTGTATCATATGCTATCAATGTGTATAAGGGGAACCTATTCAGTGTTTTGAAGCAACTGTAAAACTGTAGCAATTGCTAAAATTTGGACTAGTCAAATTAGAAAAAAAGCTAGCATCCACAAAGCCAAGGTTTTTAAAATTATTTTTTTGCTATTGCTGTGTTATTCTTCCTGCAAATGCCATTGCAGTCCTCCCATTTTCTCCCAAATTTGGAACTTAATAAGGATTTTTATGAAGTACCAGTTAAGGTTTCATAGCTCTCACAGTATAACAGGTTAGAGATTTGCTAGTTTGACTGAAATGATATGGCTGTAACACCAGGTCAAAACAGACTTGATAGAAGAGTCAGTCGTTGAGATGGTGACCTTAGTCAACCTGTGGGAGACCCTACTGAAAGTGGGGGGCACATCAGTGAGGCATTATTAATGTATTTCTCCTCTGCAAAGGTTATTTTGACCCTGCCACCCCCACCCCTACCCTGAGGCTCATTTGAGATTCCAGTCCTGAAGATGTGGAGAGAATCACAGAGTTGGTTGGGCCACTATCACAGATAGAGTCAGAGGACACAGACAAGAAGAAACAATGGCATCCAGGCAGCAGAGAGAGCATTGAAAAGATTTGGAGAATGGAAAGGCATCATTCTGTATGGGAACTGCAAATAGCCCTAATAAGTCCAGACAACTGATCAGGTCACACACACACACAGAGAGGGTGGGGGGAGGAGATAAAGATGAATATGGCGTAAGGGGGCATACTGTGGAATGCATAAGCAAAGATAAGGGTATTGATATTTATTCTGTAGGCAGTAGGAAGCAATTGAAAAGTGTTAAGTTAGAGGAATGACTTGTTTAGAGGCACACACCTCATCATCAATAACAAAGACTCAAATATAACTCAACACTGTTGACTTTGAATGCTGGCAACTTCACTGCTTCACAACATGTCCCTCTTCCAATCCTGTTTCAACTTCTAACTCTAGAGTCCATCTTGTATATATAATTCTCCTCTGACATTTGCAGCTGATCTTAGCTTCAGACTCTCAGCTCTCCCATAAGATCTGTGCCTCAGACTTAGCTCTCTGGTTTGACATTAGAATCTTGGACTATTTGGGATAGGATATTCATCTGTTAGTGCTGGTCCACTGACAATCCACTGGATCCACCTGAAAGTGTCAATGAAAATTAATTTTAAAAAGGATAAATTAGGAGTTTGGGATTAGGAGATACAAATTACTATATATAAAATAGATAACAAGGTCCTACTGTATAACACAGGGAACAGTATTCAATTTCTTATAATAACATAAAATGGAAAAGAATCTGAAATATATATATATATATATATAATAATTGAATCACTTTGTTGTACACCTGAAAATCAACTACACTTCAATAATAAATAAACTTTTTAAAAAGGCAACACAACTGAAATAAGACTTCCCAGAGTCTGTGTGAAGATAATGGAGGCTTTGGGGGTAACTACATACTACTACCTAGCACCAGAGGGAACATTGGTGTAGCAAGGGCCTGATTTTTAGAAGTCTGATAGTGAGAATGCTACAGCATAGGGTCACAAATTCAGAAACACTTCCAGGTGACCCTGAAGCCAGTAGCTCCAGGATTGCACTTTGAGAAACACTGAACTAGAACACGGGCTGCTTGTGGGAAGTGAATGGGCAGGGCCAGGTCACTGGGAGCTTTCAATGCCAGACTGGATAAGCTGGACCTTAGATTTTGTGCCCTAAGTGATTGATGGAAGCTATGGGAAGGCTGTGTGGCCCAGAGGAGAGCCACCATTAGGTCTTGGGTCTGCTGGGAGCATTTCCATTGACAGAAAGAGGAGGAGGAACCAGCATGGGGTCAGGGAGCCCAGCAAGGGCACTGGTGCAAGAGTCCCAGGGAAGGAGTGGTGATGAATGAGGGCCTGGACTAGGGAAGCTCTCCATCCAAATGCATTCCTGCTGGACACACACAGAAAGGAGAGAGTTGTTTCCAAAAACCTAGGCCAAGAAGGAAGAAAACAAGTTGCTCCTTCCCTAATGGCATGTGGAATTTTGCTGATGATTTATTGGAATTCTTCCCAAAGCTGGAATTACCCAAACAACTCACTGAAGCCACTCGGAAGGGATCTGATATCATAGTTTGGTTTATAAGTCAACTGTGCAGAGATGTATGTGGAGGTAATTTGTTGTAGTTGGAAAAACAAAGAGATTTTCCAAAATTTTATTCTTGGAAGCAGAAAACATTAGTGCTGAACAGGACTTTAAAGCTCACTTATATCAGTTCTCTAGCTGACAACTGGGAAAATAAATTGCTGTCCCACTGAGCCTTCAACTAAATAGTTTGTACATCTAATCCAGTTGTCTTTAGACTGTAGGATGCCTTCAAATAATTTAGGGGAACTGTTAAAAATTTGGACTACTGCTCCTCCTCTTCTAAGATTCTAATTCATACAGGTGAGGAGGAGGCCTTGAATCTACATTTCCAAATCAGTTTCCCCCAGGTGACTCCAGTGCCAGTGGTCAACATCCACACTTCAACAATCATTGCCATATAGAACTTTTTTTTATCAAACACATAGTTATCTTGGTCTTTGTCTTTTCAGGGCTCTGTGTAAAGCACTTTGAGAGGTTTACAAGGAAAGAAGCTGAGTCCCTATCCTTGAGTTGTTCCCAGTCTCCAAGGTAAGCCACATAAGCACAAAACTGGATTTCAGGGGAAAGAGTGACAAAGCATCCTTAAAAAGGCAGAAAAATAATGCCAGCATGGTTCAAACAAGGGAGAGAGCTTATTTACTAATCCAATTTGCCTTTATGAGACTAGCTGCAGAGGTGGTCTGGAGGTAAAGAATAGCACGACTTAATTGTTCAAAGACATGAAGACCATGCCTTAGTAGTGTCTTTCACAGGCATCCTTTGAAAAGCATTAAGCTTTTCAAGAGAACTCATCAAATAAGAAAGAACAGGAACGGCCCCTGGACAACTTGGACAGTAAATCTGCCTGGTGGTTTATTCCATAACATTTTAATACTGGGCCATGATTCTCCTTGACCCAGCTGTCAGCAATCACAGAGGTCACTCTGCTTCCTCTCACCACAGTTATGATAACTGGAGCCTGAAATATGAGAGTGCTTGACCCGGTCACCTGGGATTTGGAACCAGTGCCGGAGCCCTTTTCAAATTCCTCTAGGTCATGGATGATGGAGCTTTAATGGACCCTATGCCTGCTAGCCTGGCTCTCCATCACCTTCTGATGGTTCCAGGTAGGATGCTGAATGCCTACTTTGGGTACTCAAAGCAGACTTCTTCTTAGCACTTTTCTCTATATGGTTTCATAGTGGTGATGCTGTGCTAGCTAACACTTTTCAGCACATACTATGGCAGGCATTGCTTTTAGTGATTTATCTATAAAACCCTATAAATATCTCCATTTTAAAGATGAGGAAACCAAGATACACATAAGTTAAAGAAACTGCCCCAGTTCACACAGCTATTAAGTGGCAGAAGGATGATCAGAACACTGAGCAGAGCAGTAGAGTTCAGTGCCTCTATGCTGTACTACCTCTTGTAAATATTCTGGGACTCGAGTCTGTCTCCCCTATCAGATTGTGAGTTCTATGAGTTCAGGAACCATGTTTATCTTGGTAACTGCTGTATCCCTAGTACTGGATACAAAGTAGACATTCAATAAATGTTTTTGAATGAACGAACAAATAGAGTTGGGTTGAGCTGACACAGGTAAAATCATTCTGTGCTGTCTTTAGAACCAGTATACCTATCTTTAGAACCAGCCTTGTTCCCACAATTAATTCCAATGACTTTTGTTAAGACTCTGCCCTTTTCTGGACTTGAGTTTTGCTATCTATAGAGTAAAGGTGGTGCACTCTAAGGGACCTGCCATATATGACAGTCTAGAAGCCTTCACCATCACTAAATCCAAGCCTCCAGGTGGAGTCAGGCCAAATTTATGGCATGACCTTGCCCCTGGTCCTAAGCCCTGTCATTTATGCTCCAAATCTTGGTGTTATATTCAAAAGAGATAAGTCAGGGTGGTGAAAAAGGGAAGAGTTAAAAATCTGGGGAGTTAGGGAGAAAAAGATATTCTTGGATAGTTCAGAGCTGAGATGCACTGAGTAAAATTTGGTGGTTGCTTGTAATTTGCAAAAGTAATCCATCCTTAGAGATGTTTCTAGCCAGAGAATAAATGTATCAAGCAGATTATCTGTGTGATAATCAAACAGCCTATTTAATGATGGTACTTCCAAGGCAGGTTTTGCGAAAAGGACAACGAAGACATTTGAAAATTCAAAATTCAGAACTTCAAGAGTAAGGAGCAGTAATTCCAGATCCCAGCAGATAAGCCAAGGTTGCCCTCAGCACTTGTTCTGGAGGTAATCCAGCCATCAAATGAATGACACTTTCTGGGGTTCAGGCAGCCCAAACCAGAGAGTCCTGGGGTGGTGATCTCAGAAGGATGGAGGCCAGACTTCGTAGCTCTTTAAAGAAGAGGGAAAAGTGAGGGCTCAAATTTAGGAGATAATTGTCTCATGATATAAAAATTCTAGCTGCCCTCCCCACCTTACAGATAAGGAAACTGAGATTCTGAAAAATGAAGCAATCTGTCCCATATCACACAGCTCCTAAGTAGTGGAGACCAGAATCAAAGCAGGGCCTGTGTGGCTGGAAAACCCCCTCCCCCGCTCCAGCATGCTTCTCTGCTTAAGCCCTCTTTGGCTAATCCTTAATGACTAATTAGTTGCCCCATCATTAAAAGGAATCAGAGAAAGGCAAGGGAATGGGGCTCCCATGACCTGCTGACCTTGTTGTGTCATTAAAAGGAGATAGCTTTGAGTCCAAACATGGTGGTTTTCTTCTATAAGCGTCTCATATTATTCAGCATCCTCTCACTTCAGAGATGCTCCCCTTCCACTCTACCCCCCACGTGGAAATACTTTCTTACTTACATTTTTCTGTTCTGGGAAAATGAGTTAATATTTATGAAGTTCTTAGAACACTGCCTGACATGTAGAAGCACTAAAAGAAATGCAAAGTGAATAATATAAACAGTATTATCATTAAAAAACTTCCAGACTATTAAAAAAATATAAAGAAGACCATGTAAATCACATATAGCCCCACACTAGAGAAACCGTAATTAAAAATTTGATGTAGGTGCAGGCTTTTACCATGTGCAAATAAAACTTTTTTTCATGAGAAAGAAAGATTGTTATGTATATTATCTTTGTAACCTGAGCTTCTCACTTAATATGCTGAGGATATCATTTAATGTCAGTAAATATAGATTTACATCATCATTTTTAACACAGTCATAATATTCTTTCGCATTGGTACACCAATAACTTAGTTGACTAAATCCACTAATGAACATTTTTCTCATCTGTTGTTTTTATGCAAACAAGGTTTTTGCATTTTTGTCTGATTCACACACTTCTCCAGATTGCCCTGCAGAAAGTTTGCACTAATCTATATTCACATCCACACTACTTTTCTATGATTAATAGTTTGAACATCTTTTCAAATCTTAGTTAATTTTTGATGACTTTTTCATTCATGTTTTTTGCTTATTTTTCTGTTGAGTTGTTTATTTTTTTCTTGTAGACTTTTAAGAGTTTTAAAATATTAAGACTGTTAGCTCTTTTTGGTCATGTGCATTGCCAATTTTTTCACAATTTGTTGTTTCTGTGTGCTGTGCAAAAGATTTGAATTTATATGTCATGAAATCTATGAATCTTTTACTTCATGGTTCCTGTCTTTAAAGTCATGCTAGAAAAGTTTGCCATCTGCACTTTAAGGGTATAAAAAATATTCACCAGTATGTTCTTCTACATATTTATAGTTTTATTTTTCACATTTAAATCTCAAGGCAACCTGGAATTCGCTCTGGTGTATTTCCAGAGGATTTAAACCAGTCTTTCAAATCTTTGGCATTCAGTTTCTAAAATACTCATTTCTTGAAGGAGTACAAATGAGGATTTCTGTATCTCAGAAGGAAAAGTGTAGTATAAAACTTGACTAGCATCTTAGCCTACCTTCCAGAGACTTGTACTTTTCACAATCTGGTACAGAAAACGCTACTAATAATTACAGACCCTGCTTACTCAACTTTGCATAGAGTTTCATTAACTTGAAGACTTTTTTCTGACTTTGCTGATCAGTCCTACTGAAGGTGCTGAGCCTCTTTATTAAGAGGAAAATGTTCCACCATGGGGAAGAGAAAAAGAAGACAGGGGACAAATAATATGGCTAAGGAGAATCCATTAAATTTTTGATATGGTAGTATGGAGGAGGAAGGAGGAAATGAATGACAAGTGAGAGAGCTTTTTAAAAATCTACCCTTAAGGAGCAGAAGCCAGAGTAAATAGAGAAGACTAGCAAATGCCAAAAACAATGACGTACAGATGGTGAAAATTACTAACTCAGGAGTTGGGAATCTGTGACTTTGTTCCCAGGTCTTTTACTTGGAAGTTAGACAAGTGCCCTCCATTCTCTAGGTTTTGATTTCTCCACCTGTAAAGTGGGAGTATGAGTTGGGGTTGGAGGAGATGAATTAGATTCAGTAAATATTTATTGAATGGCATTTAAGAGTTACACACAATTCTAGGTTCTTTGCTAACTCTAACTTCTTTCAGCTCAGCTGAAGTATGGTAAGGAACCCTAAAATTTCCAAAAGCGGGACTTTCTGGAACTTTCTAGTTCTGGGGAGGGTCGTCAGGTCCAAGAACGTAGCTAGGAGGATAGCTAGAGTGGATGTGAGTAGAAATTTAGTGGGAAAAGAAAGAAACAATCAGTAGGACCATGTGCTGCAGAGTCATATAAAACATGTAGCATATAGGGCTTGAGGATCTGCCAGCCACCCATCCCTGGTAGACCTTGTCTCTAGGTCTGTTTTGAAATCCATATAATGACTATTATCTTCTAACAGGCTAGATGTTTGGTGTTTTATCCACACAAGAGGATTTCATCACTTATTTACTCATTCATTAATGAAGTAAACACTGACTGAGGCAGTATATGCAAGGCACAGTCTGGTTTTTGTCCCTGCTCATTGGCTTTTCATGGTGCTACAGCATTAGGGCTCTAGCTAGCTTTAAATGCTATCTTGCCTCCTTGTCCATCAGAGCTGCTCCTTTTGGACCAAGTGTGCATTTTCACAGTGGCTTCCAGCTGTGAGTCACATCTTTGCAAATCATGGTGACATCTATGAGATTGTATTTACTTTCTTGTGTTTAAGTATCAATGTCACCTCTTTGTGCCCCATAGTCCATTGGTATAGTGACAGCATATGTTTTGTTCTTTACCCTCTTTCTAATAATTTTCTCCTAAGAATTACTAAGCATCTATGCAATTTTTTTTTGTTCTACCATATTCAAAGTCCTCTGGACTGCTCATATTTATGGGCAATTCAGGCATTTCATCTCCATCCCCTGTGACTTTTTATTTAACACCCTCCTGATTAGAGCAGTAAGTCTCCAGGCATTCATTCATTGAACTAACATTTATAGAGGGCCCAGCCCACTGTGAAGCACTGTCCTAAGTACACTAAATTTGTTCTGAATGTGTGACAAGGTTCTTGCCCTCATAAAATTTCATTCTAGTGGGGAAAACTGATAGTCAATAAGTAATTTAATAGCATTAATTTGTCACCACTTTAATAAATTGCTGTGGAGAATGGGGTTACCTCTAAACATTCAAATATCTAGTCATAGCAGAGAAATAGAAATTGTATCTTTCACATCACTAAATGTATTTCCACATCTGAGCTTCTCTTTTTTTCCAAGCCTCTTGTTGTTTTTCAATTATTGTTATTATATAAGTTTCAAGTGTATGGCATAATAATTTGTTAACTCTATATACTACAAAGTGATCGCCACCAAAAGTGTAGTTATCTATCACCATACAGTTGATCACCTTCACCCATTTGTCCACTCCCATCCCCTCTGGTCAACACTAATCTGTTCTCTGTGTGTATGAATTTGTTTTAGTTTTATTTTGCTTGTTCATTGGTTTTGTTTAGATTCCACATATAAGTGAAATCATACCATATTTGTCTTCCTCCATCTGACTTATTTCACTTATCATAAAACCTTCAAGGTCCATCCATGTTGTCACAAATGGCAGGATTTAATTCTTTTTTATGGCTGATTAGTATTCCTTGGTATATATGTACCATGTCTTCTTTATGCATTCATCTACTGATGGGCACTTAGGTTGCTTCCATATCTTAGCTATTGTAAATAAGACTACAATAAACATAGGGACACATATATCTTTTCTAACTAGTGTTCTCATTTTTTTCAGATAAATACCCAGGAGTGGAATTGTTGGATCATATGGTAGTTCTATTTTTTTAATAGTTTGAGGAATCTACATACTATTTTCCATAGGGGCTGTATTAATTTACAGTCCCACCAATACTATACGAGGGTTCCCTTTTCTCCACATCCTCTCCAATATTTTTTAATTTGTTGTCTTTTTGGTAACAACCATTGTAACAAGTGTGAGGTTATATCATATTGTAGTTTTGATCTGCATTTCCCTAATAATTAGCAATGATGAGCACTTTTTTATGTGCCTGTTGGCCATCTGTATGCCATCTTTGGAAAAATGTCTCTTCAGATCCTCTGCCCATTTCTTAAGTTGGGCTTTTTGTTTTTTGTTGTTGAATTGTATGAGTACTTTATATATTTTGGATATATATGACATCACATATCAGATATATGATTTGAAATATCTTCTCCCATTCAGTAGCTTATCTTTTTGTTTTGATGATGGTTTCCTTCATTGAACATGAGTTTCTCTTCTTCAAAGCTTGAAGAAGTAATGAAAATAGCATCCATGTCCCCAGTTCTTCAAATGAAGCTCAGATTGTACTCTGCTCCCTGAAGTACCTGTTGATGCTGATGTTGTGGCAATTAAGATGTCATCCAGAAGGGAACTTGTTCCAGACCAGTGAAGACCCCTGCCCAAAGTTTAGCCAGCTCTCCAGAAGGTTGGTCTAAGTGTGCTTGGCCTCCCTTCCTTTCACTGGGGTGCAATACTTATCCATTCTGCCTTGACTCAGTCTCCCCTTCTCCCTGTCTTCCCTCCCAGGTCCTTTTGATGGCTTCGCCTCATCTTGTCTCTCATCCCGTCATCTTCAAAGATGTGTTGGCCCCTTTGCCCCTCTCCCTTTACCTCCCATAAATACAGCTACCTGCTAGGGCCACAGAATCCCAGAACTTTGCTCTGCTTTCAAGAGCTGCAGGCCAGAAGCCCAACCTCGCCCCTTTCCCAGCACCTAAGAGACTACCCTTCCCACCTCTGTGGTCCCTCTGGGTTCTCAAGGCCTCAGAGTTCTCCCAACAAAGCACCCCTTTCCCAACAATGCTTCTCTTCCCAGCTAGGGCCACAAGCACAGACTTTTCAGTTAGCACAGGGAGGCTATCTCCAAGTTCCTGGCTCCTGCCCTTTCAGTGTTTCCATCTCTCCAATCCCCAGGTCTGAGAAATCCCCCTCGGTGCCTATCCCCCCACTCCTGGCAGCTTCTTCCTATCCCTTTGTTGCCTAACACTATCAAGAATGCACCCATTACAAATCCAGACTGCAGAGCCTCAGTCAGGTTCTCATAGCTTCCCTATAATCCTTGTCTTCATTATCTGCATTCCGGCCTTGGAACCACCTTGCCCACAACTATTGTTCCTCAGGCTTCAATCACCCTTTCACTCCCATCACAGAAACCAGAGTAAGAGTGCCAAAGAAGGAAAACAAAGAGATCAGTAGTGGTCAATGCTGCTGGAAAGTAAAGAAAAATAGGCATGAAATTGTCTTTTGAATTTAATGACATGGAGGCCATTGATGATGGCTTTTAAAACAACTCTGTGGGATGATGAGGGTGGAAACCTGATTAGACAACATTGAGGAGTTGAAGGTGAGGCAGCAGAAAACATGATTGTAGATAACTCTCTTGAGAAGTTTTAAATGGAAAGGAGAGATCTTGGGTAGTTGCTAAAAGGGAGTGTGAAGTTTAGGGGAGGAATTTTTTTTAAATACAAGAGACTCAAGCATATTTAAATAATGTTTGGAAGAACCTGGTAGATAGAAAGGATAGAAGATACAGGAGTACAAAGATAACTCAATTAGTGATTCCTTGAGGACTGGATCTAGGGCACAAATCTCCAGATTGGATTAGAAAGAAGGGACGCTTCTATTGGAAGTGGAGGGAAGAAGGTGGTTGCACATGCTTGCAGGCTCAGTGGCAGGAAATTCAGGAAATTCTCATCTGATGGCATCAATTTTCTCTGATAAGCAGGTCATCTAAAGTGAAGGGGAACTAGAGGGACATGCTTAAATGCTTGCAAAGGATGGATGTTTAAAGAAATAATTATGAAGAACTGAAAAGCAAAGCACATTAGGAGAATAGCAGGCCCAGTTCAGGTGAGTGAATACATAGCAGTACAGTTATACCTCAGAGATACTGCAGGTTCAGCTCCAGACCACCGGAATATAGAAAATATCACAATAAAGTGCTTCACATTACTTTTTTGGTTTCCCAGTGCATATGAAAGTTATGTTTACACTATACTATAGTCTATTAAGTATGCAATAGCATTATGTCTAAAAAAGCAATGTATGTGCTTTAATTTAAAAATGCATTATTGCTAAAAGACGCTAACCATCATCTGCGGCTTCAGTGAGGAGTTGTAATTCTTTTGCTGGTGGAGGGTCTTACCCTAGTGTTGATGGCTGCTCACTGATCAGGGTGGTGGTTGCTGAAGGCTGGGGTTGGTGTGGCAGTTTCCTAAAATAAGGCAACAATGAAGTTTGCTGTATCTACTGACTTCCATTCACAAATGATTTCTCTGTAGCATGCAATGCTGTTTGATAGCATTTTACCCACAGTAAAATTTCTTTTAAAATTGGAGTCAATCCTCTCAAACCCTGCAACTGCTCTATCAAATAAGTTTATGTCATATTCTAAATCCTTTGTTGTCATTTCAACAATCTTCACAGCATTTTCACCAGGAGTAGATTTCATCTAAGGAAACCACTTTCTTTGCTCATCCAAAAGAAGCAACTCCTCATCCACTGAAGTTTTACCATGAGATTGCAGAAATTCAGTCACATCTCCAGGCTCCACTTCTAATTCTAGTTCTCTTGCTATTTCCACCAAATCAGCAGTTATTTCCTCTGCTGAAGTGTTGAACCTCTCAAAGTCATCCATTATGGTTGGAATCAACTTCTTCCAAACCCCTGTTACTGTTGATATTTTGATCCCTCTCCATGAAGCGTTAATGTTCTTAATGGCATCTAGAATGGTGAATCCTTTCCAGAAGGTTTTTGATTTCCTTTGTCCAAATTAATTATAAGAATCACTATCTATGACAGCTATAACATTACAAAATGTATTCTTAAATAATAAGATATAAAAATTGAAATTATTCTTTGACTCAAGGGCTACAGAATGGATGTTATAGGCATGAAAACAAAATTAATCTCATTGTCCACCTCCATCAGAGCTCCTAGGTGACCTGGTGCACGGTCAATGAGCAATCATGTTCTGAAAGGAATCTTTTTTTCTGAGCAGTAGGTCTCAACAGTGAGTTTAAAATATTCAGTAAACCACATTGTAAACAGATATGCTGTCATTGAGCCTTTGTCATTCCATTTATACAGCACAGGCAGAGTAGGTTTAGCATCATTCTTAAGGACCTAGGATTTTCAGAATGGCAAATGAGCATTGGCTTCAATTTAGAGTGACCAGCTGCATTAGCCCCTAACAAGAGTCAGCCTGTCATTTGAAGCTTTGAAACCAGGCACTGACTTCTAGCTCTACCTTTGAAAGTCCTAGATGGCATCTTCTTCCAACATAAAGTTATTTAATCTACATTGAAAATCTGTTGTTTAGTGTAGCCACCTTCATGAATTATCTGAGCTGTATCTTCTGGAAAACTTTCTGTAGCTTCTATATTAGTATTTACTGCTTCACCTTGCATTTTTATTTTATAAAGATGGCTTCTCTCCTTAAACTTCATGAACCAACCTCTGCTAGCTTCAAACTGTTCTTCTGCAGCTTCCTCACCTCTCTCAGCGTTCAGAGAATTGAAGAGTTAGGGCCTTGCTCTGGATTAGGCTTTGGATGAAGGAAATTTTGTCACTGGTTTGAGCTTTTATCCAGACCACTCCAACTTTTTCCATGTTAGCTATATGGCTATTTCACTTTCTTATCACTTGTGTGTTCAGTAGAGTAGTACTTCTAGTTTCCTTCAAAAACTTTTCCTTTACATTTACAATTTGGTTAACTGTTTGGTGCAAAAGGCCTAGCTTTTGGCCTATCTCAGCTTTCAACATGCCTTCCTCACTAACTAAGCTTAATCATTTGTAGCTTTTGATTTAGAGTGAAAGGAGTAACTCTTTCTTTCACTTGAGCACTTAAAGATTACTATAGAGTTGGTTATTAGTTAGCCTAATTTCAATATTGCTATGTCTCAGGGAATAGGGAGGCCTGAAGAGAGAGGAGTAGAGAAATTGCCATTAGGTGGATCAGTCAGAACACACACATTAATCAATTAATTTCCCTGTTTAATATGGGTGCCCTTTGTGGCACCCAAAATAATTACAATAGTAACAACAAAGATCACTGATCAACGATCACCACAACAAATATAATAACAATGAAAAAGTTTGAAATATTGTGAGAAATACCAAAATGTGATACAGAAATAGAAAGTGAGCAAATGCTGTTGGAAAAAAAAATGGTGCTGATAGACTTGCTCAATGCAGGGTTGCCACAAACCTTCAATTTGTAAAAAATCCAATATCTCTGAAGTGCAATGAAGTGAACCACAGTAAAACAAGGCATGCCTGTACCCATCTTTCTAAGATGTGGGTACTTTTCTCTAGTATCACTCAGCAGCTTAGAGGCAGTCCCAGAGGAAACTTACAGTTAGATTCCTTCAAGTCTAGACTTTTTCAATGTGGTATCATAGATGGATAATGGAGTGGGGGTGCCAATAAGGCTGCTAAAAGAGTAAGTCAGGGCTGCTTCTAGGGTGTGCAGGACCCCTATAAACAATTTAATGAGAACATAAGTAACAAAATTCCAGGGTCCATGTGATGTATAGGGATTTATTGTTAATGATTTAGGCCAATAGGTAGAGAGGAGGGAATTTCCCGAGTGCTGATTGTTCCATCAATACATGTAGGATTTGGGCTCCATGTCCTCCTGTTCAGGTCCAGGAACCACCTCTTTCTATTCCTCATTGCCCAGTGCACTTTGCAGGGATAATCTCACATCTCCCACAGAGGAGAGAGGGAAGTGTTGGCTGCTGTCGCTCACGTGTCATGGCTCTCGGAACCTGCTTGTCTTGGAGCAATCTAGATGTTCTGGGCTCTACAGGTCCCTGATGTCATTAACTTAATGCCGGCTACCATCCCTCGTGATGCTGCCATTATCCATCGGGCCACCTGTGGGCACCGGCTTCTACTTGACTCTCTCAGACCTTGTTACTGTGATTCATTGATGATGACCACACGTGCAAGTCTTCCCCAGAGTATGCAGGAAAATGTGAACAGTAAGTCGTTTTCTGGTCATGTTCGATTTGCTCTTGCCATTTTGTTGTATAAATGCAGAAGAGCCCATCTTCCCACTGCATCCTCTCTTGAACAGCCTAGGATGTAATCAGCCCATTCCTAGAGTGGGAACTTTTCCCACGTTGACCACACCCTGCTTTCCACACACTGCCACTGCCACCAGAAGGGAGGATATGTGAGGGGGCCACTGGCAAAGCATAAAAATGAAGGGTGGTCCCATTCATGTGAAAAATGTCTGTTCATCTTCTGACAGGGCTTAATACCAACCTGGGAGAGCAGACATCACCACATTGATCAGGAGCAAGAGAGTACATTAATTGGAAAGTTCTATTGGTGGTGCAGAGCAAAGATCTCAAAAGCCCTCAGAAGAAATAGGCACAGTCATCCCCAGAAGACAGCTTGACAAATGGCAGGAAGCCTTCAGAAGGGGTGAAGTGATGCTCTGGGTGCCAGTAGTGTTGTTAAGGGTGGAGGAGGTGTACAGAATAAATGATACCTGCCATCACCTTCCCCCACCATTGAGTGCTGTAGGTGGAAAGTGGAACCATCATCTGAATGTGCACACACTACAAAAGCCTCATGGTCAGTAGTGGGCCATCAGGAGCCCAGAGCCCTGAACTCATCCTGTGTCCATTGTGAGTGAGTGTCACGCAAGTCAGCATATCAGCACCATTAAGGCTACCCTAGCTTGCTCAATGCCACATCAGTCACTGGGATGCATCTTCTCACCAGGTTTCCCTCCTAGAACCAAAGCCCAATCATAGGACCTTAGGAAAACCCTGTAAATATGATGCTTGGAACTTCTTGTGGCATCTGGTCAACCCCATGTGTGGGCTATGGAGTCAAAGAATGTTCTTGAGAGAATAAATGAGGATTGAGGCCTATGAGGGTCCTGGTTAAGGCTTAGGGTGCTCCACCTAGATAGCAATCCTGGTGCTGGCTGGTCCCAGGCACTGGAGGGAGACTTAGAAAAGATCATGAAGTTGCCCCAAATCATGGAGCTTCTTGAGGCATGAACCCAGAGCAGGGCCCTTCTTGCCATTGACTAAGAACAGTACTGAATGAAGTAATGGAGTATGCGGGGGCTAAATTGGAGAAAAGTGGGGAAGTGGCAATGACAGGAGAGAGCCAATGGATAAGAAAATTAAAGCATCATTGGATGGAAGTACTGAGATTGTTGAACAAGCAATATACTGGAAATAAATGAACTAGCAAGCTGGAAGTTGTGGAGGTAAGGTAGTAAGCCATATGAATTTGATTCCAAAGGTGGAACAGACGTGAGTGATAATGACTTCCAGAGCCATCATGGCTGTGATGGAGCAGATGAGAGACTGGAGTTAAGGAAGTCAGGAAGCTGACGCCTGGGTGCTCGGTGGATCATTCTCATAGATGCCATGGTCAATCAAGATGATGGCAATGTTTGGGATGGAAAGGAAGACTACAAGAGAGGGGCCAGAACTGTTAGGATATGAGAGGTGGCACTGAGGAGGGCAGCAGGGGTTCTAAGTTCCAGAGATTAAGGTTAATGGTTCTAAAGAGAAAATAACATCTTTCATGCACTTATTTAGCAAGCAATTATGAAGTGCCTAAGATATAATATATAAACAAAGCACTAACATTTCTTTCCCATTTGATTTTATACTTGTTAAATGCAGGGAGCTAATTAAATGTTTGTTGAATGACTCAGTAAACATCAGGCTCCCTATGTGGTGCTGGCAATTTTAAAAAAAATGAATAAGATGTAAGCTGCACAGAGTTTAGTAGGGGAGAAAAAAAGGTAACAGTTCATATTTATAAAACCTTTAGCATAAGCAGAGCATGTTCCCCTACATTATGTCTTTGGAACCTAACAATAATCCTGCTCTGTAGACAAGGAAGAGATTGATTGATTGATTGATTGATTGATTTAATTTTATTGCAGTATAGTCAGTTTACAATGTTGTGTCAATTTCTGGTGTACAGAATAATGTTTCAGTCATACATATACATACACATATTCCTTTTCATATTCTAAGAAAGCGATTTATTTTCTAAATTTTGCATATGGGAAAACAGGTTCAGAAGCATGAAGTGACTTGCCCAAGGCTATAAGAGTTTATAAGCATCAGAGGCAAGATTCCAACTTTTCTCTCTTCCTGCCATTTACCAATTAGTTGTCACGTTATGAAATACCTCTTTTTAAATGCCATGAACATCACACTTTGGGGAGGGCTGTTTGGATTTGGGTTCATCCTTCTGTTTTCCTCTATAGATCAGTTCTCTTGAACACTCCCCACAGTCACCCCCGTGAGCAGGTTTTAAACAAATGAGCACATCACATTCTGTTTGAGAGTAACCTCAGCATCCATTCAGAAGTCTAGAAAACACTTAATAAAACTACTCTGAACTCTCTTGCTTTGAGTTTCATTTTTCTTAGAATTTTTTTCTACTAAATCACCCTAGTTAACCACACATGGTGCATTTAGCAAAGTGCTGCCCACAGAACAGGCATTGAAAGCACAGGCTTTAGAGGTTGCGAAGCAACGTATGGCATTTTTTAAAAAAATTGCACGTCCATAGGAAAGTTTGCCTTTTACTGAACCAAGTATTTCCTCTTGCATTCTCCTGGACCTGCTTTCAAACTCTGTTCTTTGTTGCTTTACAAAAAGATTGTTTCTTCATTAGCCTTTAAACCATGCTGATAATAGACTCTGGAATTCCTTAAGAGCTATGCAGTGAAGAGGGGAATGAGGCGGGTGGGCCATTGCACTGTTAGCATCTTACTAAGGCAATCTCTTTTTTGTTCTGCTTTCCCGTAATTAATACCCTATAAAAGCAAATTATTAATCAATATCTTGGTCTGATATTTCTTGTTTGGTTTAGGTACAAAATTCTTCAAATTTGTTATTGTCAGTCCAAACAGATTAATCCTTTTCCTAAGCTTCAGAGTTACACTCCAGCGTCACTTCCCAAGTGGATTTACAAAGAATTTTCTAGGAATGATGGGGGTTTATTCGAATAAGTGGAATCTTGACACTCTTTAATAAGGCACTCATGGCTGGTCTACTGCAGTGGTCTCCTAACTGGACTACTCTTCTCCATTCTTGGCCCCTCCCCCAATCCACCTGGGGCACCCTGCCTGAGTTACTTCCCAAGGGTAATTATTAAAGTCTCTTCACTGCCTAGGGAATGGTGTAAAAGCTTCTTAACCTGGCACAAACTGAGTCTCATCTACTTTTCCACCTTGCCTCTCACCATATCTCGTCATGTACAAAACCCCTATCTACCTCATGGTTCTAGTCTCTGACCTTCAGGGAAAGTCAAGCCTGAGTTCCCTGATGTCTGACTAGAAGGCTCCTGGACTTTCATTGAGGAATGATCCAATCCATTGCCAGTGCCTCAGCAATGGA